>NC_057800.1:288115297-288350428 GCF_018294505.1 Triticum aestivum | reverse complement strand
GAGGTGGCGGCGGCGCGCGGTGGCCGGCGACCGACCAGGTGGCGGCGGGTGCATGCAAGTGCCTGCGGATGGCGGCAGTGGCGAACGGGCCCGCGCGGGCCGGATCTGGGCCCCGCGGGCCACGCGGCGGGGAGAAGAGAGAGGGCGCGGCGCGGGCTGATGTGGCGCGCTCCGGTTGGCCGGGAGCGGTCGCCGAGATGACGTGGCAGGCTCCCATTGGTCGGAGTGATGTGGCGGCGGCGGTGGACACGTCCAGCGGCGGGACGGACATGTCCGGTGGCCCGAGGAGGAAGACGCTAGGGTTTGGACTGCGCGAAAATTCGGGGAGAGCCACATATTTATAGGTAGAGGGAGCTAGGAGAGTCCAAATGAGGTACGGTTTTCGGCCACGCGATCGTGATCGAACGACCGAGATGATATAGAGGGTTTAGGTGGGTTTGGGCCAAAATGTAAGGGTGTTGGGCTGCAACACACACGAGGCCTTTTCGGTCCCTCGGTTAACCGTAGGAGTATCAAACAAAGTCCAAATGGTACGAAACTTGACAGGCGGTCTACCGGTAGTAAACCAAGGCCGCTTGGCAAGTCTCGGTTCAACCCGGAAATGTTTAACCCCCACACATGAAAAGAAGGTAGAAATGACCACCGGAGGAGATAAGAGCGCCGGAATGCAAAACGGACAACGGGGAAAATGCTCGGATGCATGAGATGAACATGTATGCAAATGAAATGCACATGATGACATGATATGCAATGCATGAAACACAAGCAATGACAAGGCAACAACAGCGAATAACTGGATGACACCTGGCACATCGGTCTCGGGGCGTTACAGGGCATCCAAGAATCCCATTGTACGGTAGGGGGAAATCAACCACATCAAACACAATCCTCTCAGTCTAGTAGTTTAGTTCTCCCCCAAATGTTACCGGCAACGTGATCTTTCCCTTAGGATGGCTCCTTCCGGGATTAACTCCTTGAAACGTACCGGTAACCTCTAGCTCTTCTTCTCCTATCTGAAGCTTGCTGATAACTGCTGGGGAAATCAGATTCAACCCGGCCCTGCCGTCCACCAGCAACTTTGTGACCTTGAGGTTATGAATTGTTGGAGAGACCAACAATGGCAAACACCCTACCACCGTGGTACGGCTAGGATGGTACTCCTCGTCAATGATGATGGGCATACGGGACCATTTGAGTGGCTTCCGGGCCTCTGCCACTAGTTCCACAACATTGACTTCTCGTGCCCACCGTTTGAGCTGGCGGTGGGAAGTGTACAAATATGCACCTCCGTCAATGCATAGGGCATCCGAGGCCTTCTGAAACCCCTGCTCACTGGTTTCCTCTTCATCCCCTCCATCACACTCATCATCGCAAGTTTCCTTCTCTCGGCCTCTGACAGGTTTTCCATGGTTCCGAAAGGGTTTGCCGGGGCGATTTACTTCACCGCCTCGGCCCTTACCGCCAACAACATTCTGATCTTTCTCCTTATCATGCTTCTCATAATCTGCTCTCTGTTTCTTAACAAGCTGCTCAACCTGATAACACTCTTGAAGGTCGTGGCCCTTGGTCCGATGAATCTTGCAATACAGCCCACCACCTTTCCCGGCTTTCTCGGCAGCAGCGGCTTGCCGGCAGTCAGTGCACGCGGCAACTTCCTTGCCCGGGGCCTTAGCTTTGGCCTTCTTGCCGGTACTAGGCATACCAGAACTTTCAACAGTCATCACTGCCTTGTCCCTCCGCTTCTTACTGCACTTCTTGCTCTTCTTCTGACTAGTTGATTCATCATCATCCTCTGAATGAACATTGGTGTAATCTTCCTCTCTAGGAAACTTTCTTCCCTCCTCCATCCGGGCACACTTTTCCACTAGAGTGTAAAGCTCCTTCACAGTCTTGGGCAACCATACGTTCATCCTATGCGACAATTGAGCACATTGGACTGGAAGGCAGCTATTACGGCTGCCGGATGGATATTTGGGATATTTCTAGAACTTTGTTGAATCTCTATAAATAATTACGGAGGGTTTCTCCTTCCTTCTGCTGGAGAAGGTGCAAATCGCTGGGCCTGCAGGGTTCTTGATTGTCACATCCCTAGTTCTGGTATGACCTAGACTAGCTAGTCATTTGTGCATCATGTTTAAATTCCATTTAAATTCGAAATGGGGATTGTGAAACCCTCAGAACTCATTTCTGGAAATGATCCAGATAAAAAGTGCTCCAAAAAGGACCAAGAAAATGTTCATGTTGCTCTCTGAAAATATTGGTCAGAGGTAAAAATTCAAACCAATAATTTTAGGAGCCCATAAATATTTATTTTGGCCTTTTGGAATTAATAAAATAATTATTTGCCATGGATATATATATGTGATATATTTTATATATGTCCAAAAATTCTGATTGTTGCTGAGGGGCTTTGGAATAACCCCTTAGGTCCCTGCAAAAAAAAATTGTCAGAAGAAAATGAAATGATTTAGTATTTTACTAAATCAGAACAAATGCCAGAAAAAAAGAAAAGAAAACAAAAAAAGGGGAAAACACTTACCTGGGCCTTACCTGAGGCCTGGCTGTTGCAGCCCAGCTGGCCAGCCCACCTGGCGGCCCAGCCCACCAGGGGCAGCCCCATCTTCTACCTTTTGCCAGTAGGTAGAGGAGAAGCTGGGCACGACGCACGCGCACGGCCACCGCGCGCCACCTCCACCCTACCTGGCTGTCTTCCCGTCGCCTGGACCTCCCTCGCGTCACCACGCACCCCTGGACCTCTCTCACTCTCTCCCGCGCTCCTCCCCTCCTCTGATTTATCTTCCCCGCAGCGCCACCGATCGTAGCCGACGCCACCGCTCGCCGTTACCACGGCCACTGCCTCCCCCTCGCCCCCTGGGCATGCCCAGGAGGTCCACGACATCGTCTTCGTCATCTCCACCGAGCCAAGCGAGCCGGGGCGCGCCATAGCGACGTCATCACCATCGTCTTCAACCTCTCAGCCGCCGAGATCGCCGGCGCCCGTCCATTGTCTCCGACTCGTCCCCGAGCCCGCTGACCATCCCGTCGTCTCCACTGTGAGATTCTGCATCTGTTCCCCCTCTTCCCGAGCTCGTTTACGCCCCACAGCCGTCGCCCCCATGTCGACCAAACCGCGCCGCCGCCCGAGCTCGTCGGCGGCAACGCTCCGGTGACCATTTGGTCCCAGACGCGTGTCCACCGAGCTTGCTGCCCCGCGCTAAGCCTCGCTAGCGCCTCCCCTTGCCCTCTTGCACCCCACAACGCCAACTCCGCACGCACCCGAGCTCCGGTCGCCACACTCGTCGTCGCTGGCGCCACTTCGGCCGCTCCCTGGCCGCGCCACCACCACGGTTGGATGCGGACGAGCGTCCGCATCCCGTAGCTGTAGTCCGTGCGCCAAATGGCCCCCTGTAGGTAGAACCCGCAGCGCACCGCCGCGTTCAGACTCGCCGGCGGCTAAACGCCGGTGACCGCCGACTTTTGACCGGCGTGGGTTGACCCCACAGCCTAGTTTGACCTCCCCCCTCTCTCTCACTGACTTGCGGGCCCCGCCCGACTAACAACTATAGTTAGCACTAATTAACTAACGAGGTTAGCTACTACAGTCACTGACTAGTGGGCCCTGCCCAGTTAGTTAGGACTAACTAACTTAGTTAGTTGACTAGGTCACTGCCAGTGGGACCCACTGGTCAAGTTTGACCTGGTCAGCCCCGTTGACTTGCTTACATCATGCTAACGTAGTGCTGGCGCAGTTATTCTTTTTCTGGAATTATTTTAACTCAGGAAACTCTAGAATATTGCCTAAACTTCAAAAAAATCATAATAATTCAACCATAGCTCAGAATGAAATAATTTATATATGAAAAATTATCAGAAAAATGCAAGGAATCCATTTATGCCAGTTACATGCATGAAAAACCAACTTATACATGTTGTATAAGTGAAAACATAATATGGGCATTTTAAATGCTTTATTTTGAATTTGCATTTGAATCTTTGATTCAAATGGGCTTCAACCAATTGGTAGCAACTTGCATTAGCCCAAACACTAGCATTCGCACATGTCATGTTCATGCATCATTTTGTTGCATTCGTTTGTGTGTTGCTCGCCGGCACCGTTTCTTCTCGATAGGTTCCACTCCGGAAGGTGTTCCCGAGTACCTGTCAGAGGAGCCATACCCCTTCGTCGTTCTATCAAGCAACCAACCCCCTGGAGCTTTCGATAAATCCCACTCTCTCGGTCCTGCTCCTTATACTGCATTAGAACAACAACGATTCAAACTGCTTCTTTCTGTTGTGGTAGTTGAACCCATTCCTCTGCATGACCTGTCATTGCCACAGTAAATAGTTGAAACCGACTAGCATGAGTAGGAGTTGTTTGAGCCTTGATGTGCCTACTCATCCATGCTTGGTCTCTTTATGCCAGCTATGCTTAGAGTTGTGTCAGGTCTGATTCATCGGGAATGAATCGGAGTGGTGAACATGTCCTACCGATAAAGGCTAAGTGTGTGAACACGTTTTGGTAAAGGTAGCGATGAGAGGCCATGTAGGAGTACATGGTGGGTTGTCTCATTGGAACCGTCCCTGAGCACTGAGTCCTGTGTATGTTATCCAAGTCCAGTTACTACCACACATTGCGTTCCGGTCATCCGGCCCCTCTCGGCTTATTAATCCACTTGATCTCTGTCCAGGAGTTGCAACTAGTTTCTGGCGTTTGTAGGTAGTGCTACTTGTCTACCAGGTGGTGTCCGACAGGACGGGCTTGGGACAGACTAGGCACCGTGGCACGGTGTACCAAGTGGCACCGGGATGGTGGGCTTGGGAACCCTACACACATCATTTGGGGCCGTACTGGAGACTTCGGCCGGAACTCCTTGCGGATGGAACTCGAATAGGCGATAAACCTGGACAAGAGACTTGTGTGGTTAGTCAGGTCGTGGCCGACACCCTCGCCCGGCTTCCGCTTGAAGGTTGCAGAGGTACATGACATGTACAGGGCGATAAGTGGTGAGAGCGTGTGTGAAGAAGTACACCCCTGCAGGGTTACCATTATCTATTCGAATAGCCGTTTTCCTCGGATATGGAAACTTGGAGGACTTATGTAGTACATAGACAACTTGAAGTGGATACTCTAAAATATGCAAGATAAGCGTGAGTGCTACGTATGGCCTTCTCGTAAGGAGACGGGAACGGATCCATAGTGGAGTATTGATATGGTGAATATGTGGACTCGTGTGCGTCTTCTTACCTCAAAGAAGTTTCTGATACTCGTAGTATAGGTTAGCCACTGAGTCAAAGCTGGCTTGCTGCTGTTAAAACTCCACCATCCCCCTTTGTTGATAATGTTGCATATGTAGATAGTTCTTATGTAAGACTTGCTAAGTACCTTCGTACTCACGTTTGCTTATTTATGTTTTGCAGTTGGTTACACTAGTGACTTCGACGAGTAGCTTGTATCCCAGCTACGATCTTGTACCCTTGGGAGGGTCATGTTTACTCAGGCTTCTTAGTCTTTTCCTTTTGTAGTTGTCTGTACTCAGACATGTAATGCTTCCGTTGCTTGTATGCTCTCAATGATGGGTCATGAGACCCCTGTTTGTATTGAATGCTATGTGGCTCTTCTGGGCCTTTATCTATATGAGTTTGAGTTATGTTGTGATGCCATGTTGTATAGCACATACTTGCATGTTATGCGTACGTGTAACGTGTATTGCTATGTGTGGGATCCGACAACCTAGTTGTTTACCTCTGGTAGCCTCTCTTATGGGGAAATGTAGTCTTGTGCTTCCATGAGCCATAGTAGTCCGCTACAGCCTGGTTCACCGGAGTCCTGCTAGCCCAGCACTACTGCTCCGGAACACTTGACTGGCCGGCATGTGATTCACTTCGTTCCTGTGTCTGTCCCTTCGGGGAAATGTCACGCGGTGACATCTGGAGTCCTGCCTAGCCTGCTACAGCCCGGGTTCCTAGAGTCCTGTTAGTCCAGTGCTACAGCCCGGATTCATACGCTGTTGACCGACATGCTCGAGGTTGATTCATGTATGCCTGTCCCAGTAAGTTAGTGCTACTTTGGGTTCACGACTAGTCATGTCAGCCCGGGTTCTCTGTCATATGGATGCTAGCGACACTATCATATACGTGAGCCAAAAGGCACAAACGGTCCCGGGCCAAGTAAGGTGGCACCCATGGGAATACCGTGCGTGAGGCCGCAAAGTGATATGAAGTGTTACATGCTAGATCGGTGTGACTTAGGATCGGGGTCTCGACAGTGTTGGTATCAGAGCCTGACTGACTGTAGGATTACCAAGCCAAACTGGTCAAAGTTTAGTCTAGAAATGCTTTAGTTATATAAGGGAATTGATTGTGGAAGGGAACATAAGGCTCTTTTTACTCCTTTACCTCATGTCATTCTTTCTGAGTCAGCCTCTTCTTTTCTACGAGGGTTATGGCCTAGGCTTCTCCTCTATCTCTCAGGATGACGTGTTACTAAACCATAAAGTCTTAGGATTGTTGGGTTGTGTCTCCATACAGTTCTACTACTTCCGTGTGTCCTTAGTTTGACCCAGAACCTTGATATTATGATGCTGATTGATTATGCTATTCCTTTGATGAATGTCTCAAAATCCTTTTGAGCATTTACAGCTGTTATGCTGCCGAAATTGTCCTAGGATTTCAAGAGTTTCCAATGCTTTTGCATTACATTCCGCATGCTTATGTCGATGCTAATTCCATCCTTGTTTCCTTGGTTTCTGTGCCAGGATGTCGTCTGCTAACCGAGGTTCAGTTGCTCATAGCAAGAACCCCGGAGATGGTAGGGATGAGGATCCTCCTGACCAGCCTTTGATGGCAGAGTTCTTGTTAGCATCTGAGAGGAACAAGCGTGAGACTAACCGCTTGCTAGCACAGATTGAGCAGAACACTGCACATCAGCGTAAGAAGTTGGTTTCCATAACCGACTTCATTGGTTTGAAACCACCCACCTTCCATCACACCATTGAGCCACTTGATGCAGATGATTGGCTCCGAAGCATCACTCAGAAGTTACATTCTGCGAACATAGCTGAAGATGACAAGGTCACCTATGCTACCTATCACCTAGAAGGTCCTGCTAGTATTTGGTGGCAGAGCTATGAGGCTATGCTACCAGCTGGTCAGATTCCTACCTGGAAGGATTTCACCGAGGCTTTTCGGGAGCACCACATTCCTCAGGCTCTCATTGATCGCAAGAGGGAAGAGTTATGTAGTTTTACCCAGGGTAAGCTGCCTGTTGATGCTTATAGTAGAGAGTTTGGAAACCTCGCCCGCTATGCTACAAAAGAAGTGTCCACGGATGCTAAGAAGCAGGCTAGGTTCCGGAAGGGTCTCAACCCTAAGTTGCGTCGTGATCTCCACCTGCATCATTGTGATACTTTCCAGGCTCTTGTGAACAAGGTCATTAATGCAGAGACAGCTCAGCTCACTTACGAGGAGTCTCGTAAGCACAACCGTGATATGGGTTCTTCCTCCCGCTCTGGCTCTCAGAAGCAACGGATTTGGATTCCGAACTCAGCTCTTCCACCTGGATATGCACCGAGGCCATCCGATGTGGTGCCTCACCCAGCTCAGCAACGTGCTCCACCCAGGCCTATTAGTGGACCACTTGCCAAAGTAGTTCCACGTCCTACCTCAGGAACTTGCTTCACCTGTGGAGAACCAGGACACTACGCACGTGACTGCCCTCAGTCCAGTTATACTCCACCCCAGTCTGAGAGGTCTGTTGGCCGTGAAAAGCCATCGGGCAAGATGATCAGTACCAAGCCAGCCTCCATTTAATGAGCATGTGTGCGCCATGTCTCAGCTACAGAAGCTCAAGATGATCTCGACGTCGTACTGGGTACGCTTCTTGTCAATTGTCACCTAGCTTCAGTTCTGTTCGATACTGGAGCATCCCACTCCTTCATATCCGAAGGTTATGCTCGGCTGCACGACATGTCATTTTGTGATATGCCAACTCCACTAATAATCCAGACTCCTGGTTCCAAATGGCAAACCCCTAAGGTAAGCCATGGTAATGAAATCCTTATTGACAAACTGGTATTCCTTGCTTCTTTGATATCTCTCAAGTCTTCAGATATTAACATCATCTTGGGTATGGACTAGATGACAGCTCATCATGCCAAGATCGATTGTTACACTAGATCTGTTCAACTTACACATCCATCTGGCAAAATAGTCACTGTCTCTACTAGAGTTGCAAGGCGTCAACTCTATTCTCTTAATGCCAGCCCTCTTCCAGACCTTGAAGATATTCCGGTAGTCCGTGACTTCACGGATGTTTTTCCAGAAGAACTGCCAGGTGTCCCACCTGACAGAGATGTAGAGTTTGTCATAGAACTTATCCCAGGAACTGTTCCAATCTCTAGGAGACCATACAAGATGGCACCTTTGGAGTTAGCCGAGCTTAAGAAACAACTTGATGAGTCCTTGCAAAAGGGTTTCATCCGTCCCAGTTCTTCTCCTTGGGCTTGTCATGTCCTCTTCGTCAAGAAGAAGGATGGTACGGATGGGATGGTTGTATATTATCGTCCCGTTAATTTGGTCACGATAAAGAACAAGTATCCGCTCCCCAGGATCAACGACTTGTATGATCAGCTCGCTGGATCCTCAGTCTTTTCCAAGATGTATTTGAGGTTAGGCTACCACCAAATCAAAATAAGAAATGGGGACATCCCCAAAATGGCCTTTGTCACTCGTTATGGTCAATACGAGTACACTGTGATGTCTTTCGGCCTAACCAATGCTCCAGCTACTTTCTCCCGCTTGATGAACTCGATCTTTATGGAGTACTTAGATAAGTTCGTCGTGGTTTATCTTGATGATATTCTTATTTACTCGAAGAACGAGGAAGAGCATGCCGAACATCTTAGGCTTGTGTTAGAAAAACTCAGAGAGCACCACCTTTATGCCAAGTTCTCTAAGTGTGAATTTTGGTTGCCATAAGTGACCTATCTGGGCCACGTGATCTCTGGTAAGAGCATTGCTGTCAATCCTGAGAGAGTCAAAGTCGTTCTCGATTGTACTCCACCCGAAACGGTCAAACAAGTTAGGAGTTTCCTTGGTCTAGCCAGTTATTGTCGCCGCTTCATTGAAAACTTATCCAAAGTGGCCAAACCCCTCATGGAACTTCTCAAGAAAGATAAAAGGTTTGAGTGGACCCCACAGTGTGAGCACAGTTTTCAGGAACTAAAAAGACGCCTGACTTCTGCGCCCATACTCGTGCCACCGGATTTCACTAAAGACTTTGTTATCTATTGTGACGCTTTGCGTCAAGGACTAGGTTGCATTCTTATGAAGGATCGTCATGTTATTGCCTATGCATCTCGACAGTTGCATCCACATGAGGAAAATTATCCTACACATGATCTAGAGCTTGCAGCCGTAGTCTATGCTCTTAAGACTTGGCGACATTACCTTCTTGGTAACCATTGCAAAATCTACACTGACCATCAGATTCTCAAGTATATCTTCACCCAACCAGATCTGAATCTTAGACAGAGACGTTGGTTGGAGTTGATCTCGGATTACGACTTAGGAATCACCTACACCCCAGGCAAAGCCAATGTCATGGCTGATGCTTTAAGTCGTAAATCCTATTGCAACACCCTCATGTTGCAACAATGTCAACCACCCCTCCATGAGGAATTCTGTAAGCTTAACCTTCACATAGCTCCTCATGGTTCCCTTTCTACCTTGGTGGCGAAACCTACCCTTATGGATCAGATCATAGAGGCTCAGAAGCATGATACCGGAATCTCTCGGATCAAGAAGAATATTTCCAAGGGAGTTGCTGGCTGTTTCTGTATGGATAAACGAGGTGTTTTTTACTTTGGAAACCGTTTGGTGGTTCCCAAATGTCAACAGATGCAGCAGCTGATCCTTAAGGAGGCCCATGAATCCGCTCTCACGATTCATCCCGGTAGTACAAAGATGTATCAGGACCTACGCCAGAGGTTCTGGTGGAGTAGGATGAAGAGAGAAATCGCTCAGTATATTGCCAACTGTGACGTTTGTCTTCGCGTTAAGGCAGAGCATCAGAGACCTGCTGGCACCCTTCAACCTTTAGCTATTCTCGAGTGGAAATGGGACAAAGTTGGTATGGACTTCATCACTGGCTTTCCCAGGACCAAGAAAGGAAATAATGCTATCTCCATAGTCATTGACCGTCTTTCCAAAGTGGCTCACTTCCTACCTGTTCGAGAGAGTATCACTGCTAGTCAGCTTGCTGACTTATATATCTCCCGGATAGTGTCACTCCATGGTGTTCCACTAGAGATCAATTCAGACCGTGGCAGTCTTTTCACCTCTCATTTCTGGGAAAGTTTCCAAACTGCCATGAGCACCCATCTTTCCTCCATGGTCAGGTGGAAAGGGTCAACCAAATTCTCGAAGACATGCTTAGAGCTTGCGTTATCTCATTCGGTATGGATTGGGAGAAATGTCTTCCCTTTGCCGAGTTTGCTTATAACAATAGCTACCAATCCAGTCTTAAGAAAGCACCCTTCGAGATTCTGTATGGACGAAGATGTCGAACACCTTTGAACTGGTCAGAAACCGGTGAAAGACAATTCTTTGGACCGGATATGATCCAGGAGGCAGAAGAGCAAGTTTGCATCATTCATGAGAATTCGAAAACAGCCCAATCTCGTCAAAAGAGCCAGTATGACCATAGTCATAAGGAAGTGGCTTATGAAGTTGGCGACAAGGCTTACCTTCGGGTTACTCCTTTGAAGGGTACCCATCGTTTCGGTATCAAAGGCAAGATGGCTCCTTGTTACATTGGTCCTTTTCACATTCTCGCTAAACGAGGAGAGGTTGCCTACCAGTTGGAACTACCCCCACATCTTTCTCGAGTTCATGATGTCTTCCACGTCTCTCAACTCAGGCATTGCTTCTCGGATCCCATCCGCGGAGTGGACCACGAAACGCTTGATCTCCAAGATAACCTCACTTATCGAGAGTACCCCATTCGCATTCTGGATCAAGCAGAGTGTGTCACTCGACGCCATAACATCAAGATTATCAAGGTTTAGTGGTCTCATCATTCCGAGAGAGAAGCTACTTGGGAGCGAGAAGATCGTCTTCGACTTGAGTACCCCGCTTTCTTTCCGCCAACTCCTGAATCTCAGGACGAGATTCTTCCGAGTGGGGGCGAGTTGTCACATCCCTAGTTCTGGTATGACCTAGACTAGCTAGTCATTTGTGCATCATGTTTAAATTCCATTTAAATTTGAAATGGGGATTTGTGAAACCCTCAGAACTCATTTCTGGAAATGACCCAGATAAAAAGTGCTCCAAAAAGGACCAAGAAAATGTTCATGTTGCTCTCTGAAAATATTGGTCAGAGGTAAAAATTCAAACCAATAATTTTAGGAGCCCATAAATATTTATTTTGGCCTTTTGGAATTAATAAAATAATTATTTGCCATGGATATATATATGTGATATATTTTATATATGTGCAAAAATTCTGATTGTTGCTGAGGGGCTTTGGAATAACCCCTTAGGTCCCTGCAAAAAAATTGTCAGAAGAAAATAAAATGATTTAGTATTTTACTAAATCAGAACAAATGCCAGAAAAATAGAAAAGAAAACAAAAAAAGGGAAAACACTTACCTGGGCCTTACCTGAGGCCTGGCTGTTGCAGCCCAGCTGGCCAGCCCACCTGGCGGCCCAGCCCACCAGGGGCAGCCCCGTCTTCTACCTTTTGCCAGTAGGCAGAGGAGAAGCTGGGCACGACGCACACGCGTGGCCACCGTGCGCCACCTCCACCCTGCCTGGCTGTCCTCCCGTCGCCTGGAACTCCCTCGCGTCGCCACGCACCCCCGGACCTCTCTCACTCTCTCCCGCGCTCCTCCCCTCCTCTGATTTCTCTTCCCCGCAGCGCCACCGAGTGCAGCCGACGCCACCGCTCGCCGTTGCCACGGCCACTGCCTCCCCCTCGCCCCCTGGACATGCCCATGAGCTCCACGACGTCGTCTTCGTCATCTCCACCGAGCCAAGCAAGCCGGGGCGCGCCATAGTGACATCATCACCATCGTCTTCAACTTCTCGGCTGCCGAGATTGCTGGCGCCCGTCCGTCATCTCCGACTCGTCCCCGAGCCCGCTGACCATCCCATCGCCTCCACTGTGAGATTTTGCGTCTGTTCCCCCTCTTCCCGAGCTCGTTTACGCCCCATAGCCGTCGCCCCCTTGTCGACCGAACCGCGCCGCCGCCCGAGCTCGTCGGCGGCAACGCTCCGGTGACCATTTGGTCCCAGACGCGTGTCCACCGAGCTTGCTGCCCCGCGCTAAGCCTTGCTAGCGCCTCCCCTTGCCCGCTTGCACCCCACAACGCCAACTCTGCGTGCACCCGAGCTCCGGCAGCCGCACTCGTTGTCGTTGGCGCCACTCCGGTCGCTCCCCGGCCGCGCCACCACCACGGCTGGATGCGGACGAGCGTACGCATCCCGTAGCTATACTCCGCGCGCCAAATGGCCCCCTGTAGGCAGAACCCGCAGCGCACCGCCGCGTTCGGACTCGCCGGCGGCTAAACGCTGATGACCGCCGACTTTTGACCGGCGTGGGTTGACCCCACACCCCAGTTTGACCTCCCCCCTCTCTCTCACTGACTTGCGGGCCCCGTCCGACTAACTACTATAGTTAGCACTAATTAACTAACTAGGTTAGCTACTACAGTCACTGACTAGTGGGCCCTGCCCAGTTAGTTAGGACTAACTAACTTAGTTAGTTGATTGGGTCACTGACCCACTGGTCAGGTTTGACCTGGTCAGCCCCGTTGCTCGCTTACGACATGCTGACGTAGTGCTGGCGCAGTTATTCTTTTTCTGGAATTATTTTAACTCACGAAATTCCAGAATATTGCCTAAACTTCAAAAAATCATAATAATTCAACAGTAGCTTAGAATGAAATAATTTATATATGAAAAATTATCAAAAAATGCAAGGAATCCATTTATGCTAGTTACATGCATGAAAAACCAACTTATACATGCTGTATAAGTGAAAACATAATATGGGCATTTTAAATGCTTCATTTTGAATTTGCATTTGAATCTTTGATTCAAATGGGCTTCAACCAATTGGTAGCAACTTGCATTAGCCCAAACACTAGCATTTGCACATGTCATGTTCATGCATCATTTTATTGCATTTGTTTGTGTGTTGATCGCCGGCACCGTTTCTTCACGATAGGTTCCACTTCGGAAGGAGTTCCCGAGTACCTGTTAGAGGAGCCATACCCCTTCATCATTCTATCAGGCAAGCAACCCCCCTTGAGCATTTTGATAAATCCCACTCTATCGCTCCTGCTCCTTATACTGCATTAGGACAACAACGATTCAAACTGCTACTTTCTGCTGCGGTAGTTGAACCCATTCCTTTGCATGACCTGTCATTGCCACAGTAAATAGTTGAAACCCACTAGCATGAGTAGGACTTGTTTGAGCCTTGATGTGCCTACTCATCCATGCTTGGTTTCTTTATGCCAGCTATGCTTAGAGTTGTGTCAGGTCTGATTCATCGGGAATGAATCGAAGTGGTGAACATGTCCTACCGATAAAGGCTAAGTGTGTGAACACATTTTCGTAAAGGTAGCGATGAGAGGCTATGTAGGAGTACATGGTGGGTTGTCTCATTGGAACCGTCCCTAAGCACTGAGTTCTGTGTATATTATCCAAGTCCAGTTACTACCACACATTGGGTTCCGGTCATCCGGCCCCTCTCGGCTTATTAATCCACTTGATCTCTGTCCAGGAGTTGCAACTAGTTTCTGGCATTTGTAGGTAGTGCTACTTGTCTACCAGGTGGTGTCCGACGGGATGGGCTTGGGACAGACTAGGCACTGTGGCACGGTGTACCAAGTGGCACCCGGATGGTGGGCTTGGGAACCCTGCACACATCATTTGGGGCCATACTGGAGACTTCGGCCGGAACTCCTTGCGGATGGAACTCGAATATGCGATAAACCTGGACAAGAGACTTGTGTGGTTAGTCAGGTCGTGGCCGACACCCTCGCCCGGCTTCCGCTTGAAGGTTGCCGAGGTACATGACGTGTACAGGGCGATAAGTGGTGAGAGCGTGTGTGAAGAAGTACACCCCTGCAGGGTTTCCACTATCTATTCGAATAGCCGTTTTCCTCGAATATGGAAACTTGGAGGACTTATGTAGTACATAGACAACTTGAAGTGGATACTCTAAAATACGCAAGATAAGCGTGAGTGTTATGTATGGCCTTCTCGTAGGGAGACGGGAACAGATCCATAGTGGAGTATTGATATGGTGAATATGTGGACTCGTGTGCGTCTTCTTACCTCAAAGAAGTTTCTGATACTCGTAGTATAGGTTAGCCACTGAGTCAAAGCTGGCTTGCTGATGTTAAAACTCCACCACCCCCCTTTGTTAATAATGTTGCATATGTAGATAGTTCTAATGTAAAACTTGCTGAGTACCTTCGTACTCACGTTTGCTTATTTATGTTTTGCAGTTGGTTACACTAGTGACTTCGACGAGTAGCTTGTATCCCAGCTACGATCTTTTACCCTTGGGAGGGTAGTGTTTAGTCAGGCTTCTTAGTCTTTTCCTTTTGTAGTTGTCTGTACTCAGACATGTAATGCTTCCATTGCTTGTATGATCTGAATGATGGGTCATGAGACCCCTGTTTGTATTGAATGCTATGTGGCTCTTCTGGGCCTTTATCTATATGAGTTTGAGTTATGTTGTGATGCCATGTTGTACAGCACATACTTGCATGTTATGCGTATGTGTAACATGTATTGCTATGTGTGGGATCCGACAACCTAGTTGTTTACCTCTAGTAGCCTCTCTTATGGGGAAATGTAGTCTTGTGCTTCCATGAGCCATAGTAGTCCGCTACAGCCCGGTTCACCGGAGTCCTGCTAGCCCAGCACTACTGCTCCGGAACACTTGACTGGCTGGCATGTGATTCACTTCGTTCCTATGTCTGTCCCTTCGGGGAAATGTCACGCGATGACATCCGGAGTCCTGCCTAGCCTGCTATAGCCCGGGTTCCCGGAGTGCTGTTAGTCTAGTGCTACAGCCCGGATTCATACGCTGTTGACCGACATGCTCGAGGTTGATTCATGTATGCATGTCCTTGTAAGTTAGTGCTACTTTGGGTTCATGACTAGTCATGTCGGCCCGGGTTCTCTGTCATATGGATGCTAGTGACACTATCATATACGTGAGCCAAAAGGCGCAAACGGTCCCGGGCCAGGTAAGGTGGCACCCGTGGGAATACCGTGCGTGAGGCCGTAAAGTGATATGAAGTGTTACATGCTAGATCGGTGTGACTTAGGATCGGGGTCCCGACATTGATGACCGCCAGTGAAAGTGCCAATGAACTCATGGCACAGGTCAGACCTTGACGAAATGGAGTTCTCCAGTAGGTGCATCAGCCAAGACCTCATATTGGACTTGAGGGCCAAAGGGAAGTAGTGGGCAAACACCTTTTCATCTCTTCCCCCGGCAGCCTGAACAGCGATGGTGTAGATGCTTAGGAAATCTGCCGGGTTCAGCCTCCCATCGTACTTCTTAGGTATCTCTGGCTTGAACATGCGAACGGACGGCCAACAGACCTGTCGCAGCTCTCTTGTGAAGGCAGGGCAGCCAACCTCGAAAGGTAGGCACCCGCCAACACCGAGCGCAGGCTCGTCGACGTTGAGGTTGTCGCACCCGTCGGTCCGGTGGAGGTCGTCGCGGCGTTGCTCGACGCCGCATGCGTGTCCTTTCCGCCTATCCTCCATGGCTCAATGTTGGCCTAGACGTGCTCGAGGGTCAAAATAGGCCATCAAGACGTCATCGGGGTCTTGATTCTGTTGCGCTCATGCTGGCTACCGCGGCGGGGACTGCACCATGGGGATGGCCCCTTCCGTGTGATCTGTAGCATGAGCTGTTGCTGTCGCTTGGGGAGGTCGCAGCGGACCAGCTCATCGTGAGCCCCCAGCTTTGGAGAAACCGAGCAGGCTTTGGATGGTGGCGTGCCACTCCTCCATCTGCTCGACCGCTGGCGGAAACCTCAGCAGCAGCTAAGCTCGTGCCATGGCCTCTGAAGCTGTACTTGACAGGGATGATAACAAAGTTGATCGTATCGTCGCTCGGCTCCTGACGGTGCCAGCGGCGGTAGTACGGCGCCCCCGCTATTGCTGTGGGGCGACCACCTGAATGTGGTGCAGCAAAGGAGTTCGAGGGACAGCGGCTTCGTCGGGCACAACGAATTCGTCGGCCCATCTGGGGGGAGGTGCACGCGCTGCGACTGCACCCATGGTGGGGGCGGCCAGAGGGCGGCGGTTCACCCCAGTCCGAGCACCATTGTTTTGGTTGTGCCCGTTGGCAAGAGAGAGTGGCACATATGGAATGACCCCCTCACTCGTACCTTGGGGAGCGTGGTCGTCGGGGTGTTGCTGATGCTGCTCTCCTCCGGTGCCTCCTGCTCCTACGTCGGCCGCTTGGAGAAGTGGTGACGGCGCCACCTCTCCGACCACTTCCCCAGCAGTGTCTGCGTCCTCGTGCTCCTTTGCACCTCCCGCAGCATTGGAGGCCGCGGGCGGCGGAGCCCTCGAGGTGGATCGGTGAGCCGAAGGACCGGGCTTCTTCTTGGGCCCCATGGTCGATGGGGGCATCGAAGATGAAGACTGTGATGAAGTCGACACGTTGTGGACGCCTTCAGGTTCACACAAGCGAACCCCTTACATGGCGCGCCAAAGATGTCGCGGGAAACCAGGATCACCTATGGGACCAGGAGGTCCCTTGTTGGTTTAGCAAGGGGGCAACGCATTAAACAAAGAGCAGACGAGCGTGGGGCAGCATGACAGAGATCACACAGGCAATTTTACCCAAGTTCGGGCCGCCATGAGGCATAAAACCCTACTCCTCCTTGGTGGATTAATGGTGGAAAGGTGGTGGTGGTGTGTAGTACCCTTGCCCGGCAAGGGTTGCTTCAGGCAGCAGCGACTACGCGCGTATGGGGGTGTGGGTTATCAGACCTTCTAACCCTTTCTACGGTTGCCATGGGGCCTCCTTTTATAGATCAAGGGGCTACAACAGTGGCAAAGTAGTCATTATGCACTAATAAGATAACGAATAGTGCTATCATACCTAACTCTGCGGGCTGACAGGGCGCATTAAATGTACCGCTCAATGTCACATCGTTGGTTGCCCGACAAGGCTTACCGAGCTATCTTGCCAGCTCCGCGTCCGCTCGCTTGACATGTCCCAGGACGGGTGTCATCTGTGGGTTTCTCCTGTATGAAACAGCTGCCATGTGGCGAACGGCTGTCACTTAATCACTTTGCGGCTTGACACCGCACTGATCAACGACGTGGGTCATGGTAGAGTGGTTGGTGAGGTGGTTGCGCCTTCGTGGGCCCCAGCAGGCGCTGCCGGGGTGCTTTGATTGTCTATTTCTGGGGGTGGCCTCACCCCTTGCCGGGCTCGCCTGCCCGGCAAGGGAGGCTTCTCTCTTGAGGATACCTTGCTTCTGTGGCTCGATCTTCACCCTTTTGATGTGCATATTGGTCCATCAAATCTCTTGGGTTCTTGCACTCTGACTTGGGCTGGTGCTTCAATCTTGTTCCCGTGCCTGTGCACAGTCTAGGCAATAGACACGGGGTTGCACCGACACAATCCAGTAGGAGACAATGCTCAAGTCACCAAATACCTGCACAAGCAAACACCGACTTGCACCCAACACGATAAAGGGGTTGTCAATCCCTTCATGGTTATTTGCCAAGTGAGATCTGATAGAGATGTATAAACGGTAAAGTAATATTTTTGGTATTTTTGGTTTATGGAACGGAAAGTAAAAGATCACAAAGGAAGTAAATAGGAAACTAAAATAGTAGATTGGAAACTTATATGATAGAAAGTAGAAGATTATATGATGGAAAATAGACCCGGGGACCATATGTTTCACTAGAGGCTTCTCTCAAGATAGAAAATATTACGGTGGGTAAACAAATTACTGCCGAGCAATTGATAGAAAAGCGCAAAGTTATAACGATATCTAAGGCAATGATCATGAATATAGGCATCATGTCCATATCAAGTAGACTGACTCCTGACTGCATCTACTACTATTACTCCACACATCGACAGACTCCTTCCTGCATCTAGAGTATTAAGTTCATGAAGAACAGAGTAACACATTAAGTAAGATGACATGATGTAGCGGGATAAACTCAAGCAATATGATGAAAACCCCATCTTCTTATCCTTGATGGCAACAATACAATACATGTCGGTTCCCCTTCTCTCACTGGGATCAAGCACCGCAAGATTGAACCCAAAACTAAGCACTTCTCCAATTGCAAGGAAAACCAATCTCGTTGGCCAAATCAAATCGATAATTCGAAGAGACTTACAAAGATATCAAATCATGCATATAAGAATTCAGAGGAGATTCAAATAATATTCATAGATAAGCTGATCATAAATCCACAGTTCATCGGATCTCGGCAAACACACCGCAACAAAGTATTACATCGAATAGATCTCCAGGAACATCGAGGAGAAGATGGTATTGAGAATCAAATAGAGAGAAGAAGCCATATAGCTACTAGCTATGGACCCTTAGGTCTGTGGTAAACTACTCACGCTTCATCGGAGAGGCAATAGTGTTGATGTAGAAGCCCTTTGTGATCGAATACCCCTCCGGCAGGATGCCGAAAAAGGCCCCTAGATGGGATCTCACGGGTACAGAAGGTTGCAGCGGTGGAAAAGTGTTTTCGTGGCTCTCCTGGTTGGCTTGGGAATATTTGAGAATATATAGGCAGAAGAAATAGGTCGGTGGAGTCATGAGGGCCCACAACGGTGGGGGTGCACCCTCCGTCCTTGTGGCCACCTCGTGGCTTCCCTTATGTGTAGTCCAAGTCCTCTAGATGTCTTCTGGTCCAAGAAAAATCATCGCGAAAGTTTAATTCCATTTGGACTCCATTTGATATTCCTTTTCTGCGAAACTCTAAAACAAGGAAAAAACAGAATCTCGCGCTGAGCACTAGGTTAATAGGTTAGTCCCAAAAATAATATAAAATAGCATAATAATGCATATAAAACATCCAAAATAGATAATATAATAGCATGGAACAATCAAAAATTATAGGTACGTTTGAGACGTATCAGTCACCGATGTGATGCCTATATTCATGATCATTGCCTTAGATATCGTCATAATTATGCGCTTCTCTATCAATTTCTCAAGAGTGTTTACCCACCGCATGTTATCTTCAAAAGAAAAGCCTCTAGTGAAACTTATGGCTCCTGGGTCTATTTTCCATCATATATTTCCGATCTATAAACAAAAAAAACCTTGTTGCAATTTATTTATATTTACTTTAGTTTGCTCCTTTATTTATCTTTTATACCTACAATACTGCATGATACTGCTAACGCGACACTACAATCGGAGACCCTTTGCCAAAACTGTGTGTGATGCAATAATCGCAAATGGTGGTGTAAAAACCGTCAAAAAAGGTGCAAAACGTTTGTGATGGCGGGGCCATCAAACATGGTTCATATTTTTTGTGTGTGTGATGTAGGGCACACAGTTAATGCATGCAAACTGTTTGCTATGAGGCAGAACAACAGACACGGGCATCCATATCAATGTGTGTGCGATGCAGGACATGTAGTTAATCCATTTGAACTGTTTGCAATGAGGTAGAACAACCTAAATGGCCAGCCATATCAATGCGTGTGCGACATAGGGCATACGGTTCACTCGGACGAACTTTTTTCGATTAGGGAACACAACAGAAACGGTTCAACTTAACAAGATGTGTGTGATATGCGGCATAAAGTTCACATGGATGAAGTGTTTGCGATGAGCCAAAAGAACACAAACGAGTCGTGTAAACAAGATGTGTGTGATACGTGGCAAACAACCGACTCAGATGAACTGTTTGCGATGAGAAATTACAACACAGACGGTCAATACAGTTAGTTCGTGTGTGATTCTGTGTGTACAAAAAAACATTGAAAAACGCAAACTAGTTGCCTGCGGTGGCTAGGAGTATCGCACATGGTGCGTCTGCGAGTACTCGTGTGCGATGATTAGTATGTTACACATATGTTTCCTTATGTTAACATGTGTGTGAATTTGCAATATGGACAATTAATATGCAAATGCCTTCTGGACATCGGGCACACGCTTAAACTCAATGAACTGTGTACGATACTAATACTTTCGATGAAAATTTATGAACTTGGGTACCAACATTTGAGTAACATATATATAGTGGTTACACTATTCGACAAAAGGAGGATCTTCGTAACACGGTTTGGACAACCATATGGTCCATATCTACATACTTAACATAGTAACGACTATCACATTTTAAGAGGCTAAGGGCCAACAACCATATGGTCCATATCTACATACTTTAAATATATATAGTAACAACTAGCACATTTTAAGAGGCTGAGGGCCAACAACCACAACTATCCACTGGAAGCAGCTTGATCACGGCGACTCGGCATCTCGTCAATGAAAAGGAAGAGCCATCCTGTGCCTTGGTAGAGCATGAGTAGAACAATGTCTCAAATTTTCCAATATGGATGCATTGCCCCGAGCAGCGAGAACTTGTTAATTTGAATGGTTCCATTTCTGCGGTAAATGCAGTACCTTGCAATCACTTTGGCATTATTAGCAGGCACAAGTGTAATTCAACCACGCTAGGAAAACGTTCCAGGAACTGCTACATGGGGCAATTTTTGTTGACATGTAGAATAAAAACCAATTGTAACATATCATTGAAGATATATCTAGTTTATGAGCATCAACATTAAAATAAGACTTTTTACCAGTGATTTGTGCACACAATTGGCTTGTTCAGCGTGTGCACCATAGGTCTAATTAATCCCATCCCAAATACAGCCTTCATACGTTGTGCTATCTCTGTCAGATTATCAACAAAGTGTATGACATGCTTCAAGTCCTTCCAGTGAAATTTGGTACGCTTAGTAACATATAGATCATTCACTATCCATCCAACATATCTTGCTTAAAAGGTGGAAAGGTATTATTTATTCAGAACATGGCAGAAGAATATATAGTGCACATAAATTGGTAAATAGAATTTGTTACTGCCTAGGAACAGAGTCAGAATATGAAATCACAATTGGTTGCTTAAATATTGATCAATTAGTCAGAACAAATACCCCGATTTTGCTAAGTAATATGACAACATGGAGAAAGTTGAAAGGACACTAACCTCGATCAGACTTTGATCGGCTGATGACGTTGGGGAAGTAAACATCCATGTTAATTAGACCAGGTTGTGGTGCATGTACTAGAATTTTATTGCTAGCTTTCAGTTCATAACACTTAGACATTTTTCTCCCAAGTTCCGCATTAAAATAGGAGTGACCATCTTTATCAAGTTTTACACTAACTGTCATTGTAAATCCATGTTGCGTTGTCAATATAACATCCTTGGAGTCATCAACAAAGTAAAGCCCAAGATTTCCTTCTACTCATGTTCTTGCAAAGCAAGGGATGGACTGCTTGAAATGAAAATTAAGATCGTAAATTAGATATATTGAAATAACAGAGAAAGATGCAAATATGGGAGTAACTGATAGAACAGATCAATATATAAATGAAAGTAAAGTACAAAAATATAGAATTAAAAGTAGATAATGTAATAAAGATTTGATGCAAATATATAGATAATGTAGCAACAGACGGTATATCTTCACAAATTTAGGCCATGCCGACCGTGGTAGGTTGAGATTGAACATACCGGGCGCTCCCTGAAGTCATCTGGAATGGTGAGATAGATCTTCATTTCCGACTGGCCACAACCACAGTTGCCCTTTACACTAAGGAGGGGGGTGGCTTATATAGAGTTTGCCAGACCCCTCCGCCCCTTAGTTATGCAGGGTTTTAAGTACATTAAGGTCGGGCGTTACTAGTAACACCCCTAATAAAGTGCTATGATGACCATAAAAGCTACTTAATGGCCGACCGTTAGCATGCGGAGTGCCTTTAGGTCTCCTGACTGTCGAGTGGCTTGGTCTTGGTCGAGTGGTTGCTTCTTGGTCGAGTATCTTCGAGTCTGTCGAGTGGAACACCTCCAAGTCGATTGAAAGATGATTTCTTCTGGAGGTGTCCTTGGGTAGGTCAGTTTGGACAGGTCCATGCCCCTACCCTAGGTACATAGCTTCATCAGCAGTATTCCAGACCTCTATGACCCACCGTGCTGGGCTGCTATCTTCATGGCTGACATAGGGCCGGCTCTCAATTCATCAACAACCACAACTATGGTGTCTAGTTTGCGGCTGCGACAGCGGGGGCCGGCAGGTCAGCTCAGCCGCCGACTCAGGTTTTGTCTGAAATCTTGGGCACTTTGACAACCCTATTGGAAACAAAGGTTACTACAGTGAACCAAGTATAGCATAATGCAGAAGTTGCAGAGATGCGAGATGAGATAGCCAAGGCACAGGAGGATCTTAATACAGAAAATGTCAGGATGGCAACAGAACAGGCCCAGATGAATGTTGAATCACAACGTATAAGGGCGGAAGCTTTTCGCGTAAGTTTGGATCAGGATGCCTCCAACATTGTTCTTCATAGGAGACACAAAACCCGCCTGCCTTTGTAGTATGAGGCACGGAACCTGTTTAACATGCCTGGGGCATGACCAAGTAACCTGCCAGGCATGACCCGGGTTGCGGAGGCGCTAGGGAGTGGCGTGGCGGCTCAGCCTCGACTGCCAGACCCACCCGTAGGGATCATACCTCGCCTTAGCAGTTCTCAACACCACCTGGTCACTATTCCAACCCGATGGATAACATTTTAGCGGTAGCAACCAGACTGGCGGCAATTTTGATCGAAGGAGAGTCATCGTAGGCGGTAGAGACCTGGAACTTAGTTGAACTCCTTCGAACAGCTGTTGTGCAGTAGGTGGCTTACTCCTATAGCCGTAATAGTGTCCATTCGACCCCTCGCCAAAGTCGCAGTACAACTAGTGCATTGAGTCGCCGACAGTTTCTAGCAGTGAGGGGCGACATAACCCACCCCGTAATGATGACCTCGAAGGAAATATGCCCTAGAGGCAATAATAAAGTTGTTATTTATATTTCCGTATATCATGATAAATGTTTATTATTCATGCTAGAACTGTATTAACCGGAAACTTGATACATGTGTCAATACATAGACAAAACAAAGTGTCCCTAGTATGCCTCTACTAGACTAGCTCGTTAATCAAAGATGGTTAAGTTTCCTAACCATAGACATGTGTTTTCATTTGATGAACGGGATCACATCATTAGAAGAGTGATGTGATGGACAACCCATCCATTAGCTTAGCATAATGATCGTTAAGTTTTATTGCTATTGCTTTCTTCATGACTTATACATATTCCTTTGACTATGAGATTATGCAACTCCCGAATACCAGAGGAATATCTTGTGTGCTATCAAACGTCACAACATAACTGGGTGATTATAAAGATGCTCTACAGGTATCTCCGAAGGTGTTTGTTGGGTTGGCATAGATCATGATTAGGATTTGTCACTCCGAGTATCGAAGAGGTATCTCTACGCCCTCTCGGTAATGCAAATCATGGTAAGACTCGCAAGCAGTGTGACTAATGAGTTATTTGCGGGATGATGCATTAGGTACGAGTCAAGAGGCTTGCCGGTAACGATATTGAACTAGGTTTGAAGATACCACAATCGAATCTTGGGCAAGTAACATACCGATGACAAAGGGAATGACGTATGTTGTCATTGAGGTTTGATCGATAAAGATATTCGTAGAATATGTCGGAACCAATATGAGCATCTAGGTTCCGCTATTGGTTATTGACCGGAGATGTGTCTCGGTCATGTCTGCATGGTTCTCAAACTCATAGGGTCCGCATGCTTAATGTTCGATGATGATTTGTATAATGAGTTCTATGTTTTGGTGACCAAAGATTGTTCAGAGTTCCGGATGAGATAATGGACATGACGAGGAGTCTCGAAATGGTCAAGAGGTAAAGATTGATATATTGGACAATAGTATTCGGACACCGGAATGGTTCCGGAGTGTTTCGGGTACATACCGGAGTACCGGGGGGTTACCAGAACCTCCCGGGGGAAGTAATGGGCCACATGGGCCAGACGAGGGAGGCATGGCAGCCTACAAGGGGGTGCCCCCCATGGGGAGTCCAAATTGGACTAGGGGAGGGGCGCGGCCCCCCTTTCCTTCTCCCTCTCCCTCTCCTTCCCCCTTTACCCCTTCGATTAGAGGAAGGGGGCGAATAAGACTAGGAATCCAAGTGGGATTCCCCCCACTTGGCGTGCCCCTAGGCTGGCCTCCTCCCCTCTCCCTCCTTTATATACGGGGGTGGGGGCACCTCTAGAACACATCAATTGTTCTTAGCCGTGTGCGGTGCCCCTCCACCATTTACTCCTCCGGTCATATTGTCGTAGTGCTTAGGGGAAGCCCTGCGCGGATCACTTCACCATCACCATCACCACACCATCATGCTGACGAAACTCTCCCTCGACACTTTGCTGGATCAAGAGTTTGGGGGACGTCATTGAGCTGAACGTGTGTTGAACTCGGAGGTGCCGTATGTTCGGTACTTGACGGTTGAATCAAGAAGATGTTCGACTACATCTACCTCGTTAAACCAACGTTTCCGCTTTCAGTCTACAAGGGTACCTGGACACATTCTCCCCTCTCGTTGCTATGCATCGCCTAGATAGATCTTGCGTGATCGTAGGAAATTTTTGAAATTGTGTGCTACGTTCCCCAACAGTGGCATCCAACCCAAGTCAATGCGTATATGATATGCACGAGTAGAACACAAAGAGTTGTGGGCGATGATAGTCATACTGCTTACCACCAACATCTTATTTTGATTCGGCGGTATTGTTGGATGAAGCGGCCTGGACCAACCTTACATGACCATGTTCATGAGACTGGTTCCACCGACAGACATGCAACTTGTTTTGCATAAAGGTCACTGGCGGGTGTCTGCTTCTCCAACTTTAGTTGAATCGAATTTGACTACGACCGATCCTTGTTGATGGTTAAAACAACAAACTTGATGAAACATCATTGTGGTTTTGATGCGTAGGTAAGAACGGTTCTTACTAGAAGCCCGTAGAGCCACGTAAAACTTGCAACAACAATGTGGAGGACGTCTAACTTATTTTTGCAGGGCATGTTTTGATGTGATATGGTCAAGACATGATGTGATATACGTTGTTGTGTGAGATGATCATGTTTTGTAAAAGTTATCGGCAACTGGCAAGAGCCTTATGGTTGTCACTTTATTGTATGCAATGCAATCGCCATGTAATTGCTTTACTTTATCACTATGCGTTAGCGATAGTTCTAGAAGCAATAGTTGGCGAGACGACCATGATGCTACGATGGAGATCAACGTGCCAAGCCGGTGGCGATGGTCATCATGACGGTGCTTTGGAGATGGAGATCAAAGGCACAAGATGATGATGGCCATATCATGTCACATATTTTGATTGCATGTGATGTTTATCCTTTATGCATCTTATTTTGCTTAGTACGGCGGTAGCATTATAAGATGATCCCTAATGAAATTTCAAGGTATAAGTGTTCTGCCTAAGTATGCACCGTTGCGACAGTTCATCGTGCCGAGACACCATGTGAGGATCGGGTGTGATAAGCTCTACGTTCACATAGAACGGGTGCAAGACAATTTTGCACGTGCGGAATACTCGGATTAAACTTGACGAGCCTAGCATGTGCAGACATGGCCTCGGAACACTAGAGACCGAAAGGTCGAACATGAATCATATAGTAGGTATGATCTACATAGAAATGTTCACCCTTGAAAACTACTCCATTTCACGTGATGATCGGACAAGGTTTAGTTGATATGGATCACGTGATCATTTAGATGACTCGAGGGATGTCTATCTAAGTGGTAGTTCTTAAGTAATATGATTAATTGAACTTAATTTATCATGAACTTAGTCCTGATAGTTTTTGCATATATATGTTGTAGATCAATGGCCTGTGCTACTGTTCCCTTAAATTTTAATGCACTCCTAGAGAAAGCTAACTTGAAAGATGATGGTAGCAACTACACAGACTAGGTCCATAACTTGAGGATTATTCTCATTGCTGCATAGAAGAATTATGTCCTTGATGCACCACTGGTGAAAGGCATGCTGCAGGAGCAACTGTTGATGTTATGAACGTCTGGCAAGCTCAATCTGATGACTACTCGATTGTTCAATGTGCCATGCTTTACGGCTTAGAATCGGGACTTCAAAGATGTTTTGAACGTCATGGACCATATGAGATGTTCCAGGAGTTGAAGTTAATATTTCAAGAAAATGCCCGAGTTGAGAGATATGAAGTCTCCAACAACTTCTATAGCTACAAGATGGAGGCGAACAGCTCTGTCAGTGAACACATACTCAAAAGGTCTGGGTACCATAACCACTTCCCTCAGCTGGGAGTTAAACTTCCAGATGATAGTGTTATTCATAGAGTTCTTCAATCACTACCACCAAGCTACAAAGGCTTTGTGATGAACTATAATATGCGTGGGATGGAAAAGACTATTCCCAAGCTCTTCGCAATGCTCAAAGCTGCGAAGGTAGAAATCAAGAAGGAGCATCAAGTGTTGATGGTTAGCCAGACCACTAGTTTCAAAAAAAAGGGCAAAGGAAAGAAGGGTAACTTCAAGAAGAATGGCAAGCAAGTTGCTACTCCCGAGAAGAAGCCCAAGTCAGGACCCCACCTGAAATTGAGTGCTTCTACAGCAAAGGGACTGGACACTAGAAGCGAAACTGCCCCAAGTATTCGGCGGATAAGAAGGATGGCAAAGCGAACACAGGTATATTTGATATATGTGTTATTGATGTGTACCTTACGAATGCTCGTAGTAGCGCCTGGGTATTTGATATTGGTTCTGTTGCTCATATTTGCAAGTCGAAACAGGGGCTATGGATTAAACGAAGATTGGCTAAGGACAAGGTGACGATGTGCGCCGAAAATTGTTCCAAGGTCGATGTGATCGCTGTCGGCACGCTACCTCTACATCTACCTTCGGGATTACTTTTAGACCTAAATAATTGTTATTTGGTGCCAACGTTGTGCATGAACATTATATCTAGATCTTGTTTGATGTGAGACAGTTATTCATTTAAATCAGTGAATAATGGTTGTTCTATTTATATGACTAATATATTTTATGGTCATGCACCCTTGATGAGTGGTCTATTGTTGTTGAATCTCAATCATGGTGATACACATATTCATAATATTGATGCCAAAAGATGCAAAGTTCATAATGATAGTGCAACATATTTGTTGCATTGCCGTTTAGGTCATTTTGGTGTAAAGCGCATGAGGAAACTCCAAGCGGATGGACTTTTGGAATCACTTGATTATGAATCATTTGATGCTTGCGAACCATGCCTCATGGGCAAGATGACTAAGACTCCGTTCTCCGGAACAACGGAGAGAGCCACTGACTTATTGCAAATAATACATACCGATGTATGCGGTCCGATGAGTGTTGAGGATCGCGGCGAGTATCGTTATTTTCTGACCTTCACAGATGATTTAAGCAGATATGGTTATATCTACTTAATGAAACACAAGTCTTAAACATTTGAAAAGTTCAAAGAATTTCACAGTGAAGTGGAAAATCATCGTAACAAGAAAATAAAGTTTCTACAATCTGATCACGGAGGAGAATATTTGAGTTACGAATTTGTTCTTCATTTAAAACAATGTGGAATAGTTTCGCAACTCACGCCACCTGGAACACCACAGCGTAATGGTGTGTCCGAACGTCGTAACCGTACATTATTAGATATGGTGTGATCTATGATTTCTCTTGCCGATTTACCACTATCGTTTTGGGGTTATGCATTAGAGACAGCTACATTCACGTTAAATAGGGCACCATCTAAACCCGTTGAGACAACACCGTATGAACAGTGGTTTGGCAAGAAACCTAAGCTGTCGTTGTTAAAGTTTGGGGTTGCGAGGCTTATGTGAAAAAGCTTCAACCTGATAAGCTTGAACCCAAAATCAGAGAAGTGCGTCTTCATAGGATACCCAAAAGAAACTGTTGGGTACACCTTCTATCACAGATCCGAAGGCAAAATATTTGTTGCTAAGAATGGATCCTTTCTAGAGAAGGAGTTTCTCTCGGAAGAAGTGACTGGGAGGAAAGTAGAAATTGATGAGGTAATTATACCTTCTCTTGAATTGGAAATTAGTTCATCACAGAAAACTATTCCCGTGATGCCTACACCAATTAGTGAGGAAGCTAATGATAATGATCATGAAACTTCAGATCAAGTTACTACCGAACTTCATAGGTCAGCCAGAGTACGTTCTGCACTTGAGTGGTACGATAATCCTGTTCTGGAAGTCATGTTACTAGACCATGATGAACCTACGAACTATGAGGAAGCGATGACGAACCCAGATTCCATGAAATGGCTTGAGGCCATGAAATCTGAGATGGGATCCATGTATGAGAACAAAGTGTGGACTTTGGTTGACTTGCCCGATGATCGGCAAGCCATAGAGAATAAATGGATCTTCAAGAAGAATACTGACACTGATGGTAATGTTACTATCTATAAAGCTGAACTTGTTGCGAAAGGTTTTCAACAAGTTCAAGGAGTTGACTACGATGAGACCTTCTCACCCGTAGAGATGCTTAAGTCTGTCTGAATCATGTTAGCAATTGTCGCATTTTATGATTATGAAATCTGGCAAATGGACGTCAAAACTGCATTCTTAATGGATTTATTAAAGAAGAGTTGTATATGATGCAACCAGAAGGTTTTGTCGATCCTAAAGGTGCTAACAAAGTGTGCAAGCTCCATCTATCCATTTATGGACTGGTGCAAGCATCTTGGAGTTGGAATATATGCTTTGATAGCATGATCAAAGTATATGGTTTTATACATACTTTTGGATAAGCCTGTATTTACAAGAAAGTGAGTGGGAGCTCTGTAGCATTTCTAATATTATATGTGGATGACATATTGTTGATTGGAAATGATATAGAATTGTTGGATAGCATAAAATGATACTTGAATAAGAATTTTTCAATGAAAGACCTTAGCGAAGCTGCTTATATATTGGGCATCAAGATTTATAGAGATATATCAATATGCTTACTTGGACTTTCACAAAGCACAAACCTTGATAAAGTTTTGAAGAAGCTCAAAATGGATCAGTCAAAGAAAGGGTTCTTGCCTATGTTACAAGGTGTGAAGTTGAGTCAGACTCAATGCCCGACCACTACAGAAGATAGAGAGAAAATGAAAGTCAGTCCCTATGCCTCAGCCATAGGTTCTACCATGTATGAAATGCTATGTACCAGACCTGATGTGTGCCTTACTATAAGTTTAGCAGGGACGTACCAAAGTAATGCAGGAGTGGATCACTGGACAATGGTCAAGAACATCCTGAAATACCTGAAAAGGACTAAGGATATGTTTCTCGTTTATGGAGGTGACAAAGAGTTCATCGTAAATGGTTACATCGATACTAGTTTTGACACCGATCTGGATGACTCTAACTCACAAACCGGAGACGTATTCATATTGAATGGTGGAGTTGTCAGTTGGTGCAGTTCCAAGAAAAGCGTCGTGGCGGGATCTACGTGTGAAGCGGAGTACATAGCTGCTTCGGAAGTGTAACACCCTCGATGCGGCTATATCTCCCATGTGTCGAAGCACGACTTAGAGGCATAACCGCATTGAAAGCAATGTCGCAAGTGAGGTAATCTTAACACAACCCATGTAATACATAAGGGAAGGAGATACATAGTTGGCTTACAATCGCCACTTCACACAATTACATGAATAAAGCATTACATCATTCAAATACAATCAAGGCCCGACTACGGAGCCAAAATAAAAGAAAACTACCCCAAATGCTACATAGATCCCCAATCGACCCCAACTGGGCTCCACTACTAATCAACTAGAACGAAACAACACAAAGGACAAGATCTTCATCGAGCTCCTCCTGAGCTGGGTTGCGTCATCTTGCACGGAATCATCGGCACCTGCAAGCTGGTTTTGGAAGTATCTGTGAGTCACGGGGACTCAGCAATCTCGCACCCTCACGATCAAGACTATTTAAGCTTATGGGTAAGGTAAAAGGTATGAGGTGGAGCTGCAGCAAGCGACTAGCATATATGGTGGATAACATACGCAAATGAGAGTGAGAAGAGCAGGCAAAGCACGATCGAGAAACTATGACCAAGAAGTGATCCTAGAACAACCTACGTCAAACATAACTCCAACACCGTGTTCACTTCCCGGACTCCACCGGAAAGAGACCATCACGGTTACACACGCGGTTGATGCATTTTAATTAAGGTCAAACTTCAGGTTTTCTACAACCGGACATTAACAAATTCCCATCTGCCCATAACCGTGGGCACGGCTTTCGAAAGTTCAAATCCCTGCAGGGGTGTCCCAACTTAGCCGTGACAAGCTCTCACGGTCAACGAAGGAATAGACCTCCTCCCGAGATATTCCGATCAGACTCGGTATCCCGGTTCTACAAGACACTTCAACAAGTTAAAACAAATCCAGCAGCACCACCCAGATGTGCTGACAAATCCCGATAGGAGCTGCACATATCTTGTTCTCAGGGCACACCGGATGAGCAAGACGTCGGGTAGGCCAGCCCAGAGTTGCCCCTGGTAGCCCCGAACATCGCTCGGTTGGACCAACACTCAGAGGAGCACTGGCCCGGGGGGGTTAAAATAATGATGACCCTTGGGCGCGCGACCCCCAAGGGAAAAGAAAAGGCTAGGTGGTGAATGGTAAAACCAATGTTGGGCATTGCTGGAAGAGTTTTTACTCAAGGCGAACTGTCAAGGGGTTCCCATTATTACCCAACCGCGTAAGGAACGCAAAATCCGGGAACATAACACTGATATGACGGAAACTAGAGCGGCAAGAGTGGAACAAAACACCAGGCATAAGGCCGAGCCTTCCACCCTTTACCAAGTATATAGATGCATTAATTAAATAAGATATATAGTGATATCCCAACGAGTAAACATGTTCCAACAAGGAACAACATCTCCATGTTCCAACAAGGCACAAACTTCAATCTTCACCTGCAACTAACAACGCTATAAGAGGGGCTGAGCAAAGCGGTAACATAGCCAAACAATGGTTTGCTAGGACACGGTGGGTTAGAGGCTTGGTTCAACAATATAGGAGGCATGATAAGCAAGTGGTAGGTATCGCAGCTTAGGCATAGCAAAAGAGCGAGCATCTAAGCAAGCAAAGATAGAAGTGATTTCGAGGGTATGATCATCTTGCCTGAGATCCCGCAAGGAAGAAGAACGAGTCCATGAAGAAGACAAACGGACGTAGACGAACGGGTCCTCACAAACGCAACGTTACCGGAACCAACCCGAAGAAGCAAACACCAGAAAGAAGCACACAACATAGTAAACAACCAACACAAGAACATGATATGATATGCGGGATGCGGGATGCGATGCATATGCATGATTGGACAAGGAATGCATGAACCTGGCCTCAACATGGAAATCCAAATGTGCTACTAGAAAGGTGAGATGAAATCGCTTGAAAACGATATAAAGAACGCCAAAATCGGAGTCACGGTTTGGAAATGGCAAGCAATTCAAATATGACCACGTTCTGCGATTTACAGCAAGTAGCCATCTAAATGCAACAGGATGAACATGCTACAGCACTCAAACATGACAAAAAAATACATCGCAGGGATCCACTCATGATGCTTATCAAAAAATGAACACTGAGCTACGGCCAATTCATCCATTAACACTTGTCTGGAATTTCAGATCAGATAGTACTCTTTGGAGCATGAAAACAATATGCTACAGGACCTGATCATGGAAAAGTAAAGCATGGCATGGAGCTACTCAAAGAGCTTAACAAAAGTCCATTAGTGACCTTGAGCCACAAGGGATCATAAAATACAATTGCAAGCATGTGAACATGGCAAAAACATAATCAGTTCTCAGACTTAGTGAAAACTGGAGCATGCTGAAAACAGATATCAAGTAGGCATGTTTACGAGCTCGATGCACTCACTACAGAGCATGTCATGCCAATCTAAGCATACACCCATCAAGAATACACATTATACAAGCTAGACATGGCAAGAACAATAACATAGCATGCACGGATCAACTACAACATCCTCGGCAAAATTGCTAACAAGTAGACAATCTGCCCAGATTCACGAAATAGCAAAAGTAGAGATCAATTGACTCAAGCTAGGGTGCTCCATAATTGCAAACAAAGACATGGATGTATAGAGCACTACAAGATTAACAAAACATCCTTACTGATCATCCTCAAAAGAGGCATGGATCACTAGGAAACAACAAGAACATATGGCATAATGAGATAAACAGACCTAGGTCACTGAAATCAGCATTAACGAATGCTCCACTTTGCAAGCTCGTGCTAGTCACCACACACATCACAAAAATACATTGGTTGCACCTCTGGAAAGATGGCAAAACATATAACAAAACTCATGAAGAGCTCAGGGGCATATCATGCACACAATAATCATGGCAAAAATGACAAATATCTAGTTGGAGCAGCAGATCTGACAATTATCTCAAATAGCACTCTTCCAACAGCATTTCAGGCATCAAGATGAACTCAAATGAAAATGATGCAATGAGATGAAATGATGTACTCTCTGAGACGAACATTTTGATATGCTATATGCCCAAAACAGAGCTACAGATGCGGAGTTATGATGCGATGAACAGGAGCAAATGGATCTAGGAATTTCGGTGACTTAGTAGAAATATACCCTAGCGAGAGGAAAAAAAATACACCGGGCCGGAGGGAAAATGGGCCGGCGGGGGCGGAGCTGGGCCGCGGACCACATGGCCGGAGCGAGGTCGTCGTCCCGATCCCACCTGGATTCGGGGAGACAGGGGCGGCGGCGGCGGTTCCCGGCGCAGCTCCGGCGAGCTCGAGGCGCGGGACGGCCGGAGGAGGCGCGAGGTGCCCGGATTTGGCGGCGGCGGCCGGATCCGGTCATCTCCGGTGAGGGGCGGCGGCAGGGGCGCGGAGGCAGCGAGCTTCCAGTGAAGATGGCTGCACCGGCGATGGCGGCGCCGGCGGGAAGGGACCACGTCCAGTACGCGCGGTGGCGGCGCTTGAGCATGGCGGCGGGACAGGCGCTGGGCGGCGGCGCGGATCTGGGCCCGTGCGGGCCCGCGATGGGCTCCACGGGCCGGCGGCGCGAGGACAGCCGCAGAGGACAGGTGGCGCGACGCGATTCATCCGACGCGGCAGCGCGGACATTGTCTGGCGTGGGAGGATTTGTCCGGTGGCGCGAGGGGAGGGATTTTAGGGTTTGCACCGCGAATTTCGGAGGGGGTCACATATTTATAGGTAGAGGGAGCTAGGAGAGTCCAAATGAGGTGCGGTTTTCGATCACGCGATCGTGATCGAACGACCGAGATGATGGAGCAGGTTTAGGTGGGTTTTGGGCCAAAATGGAAGGGTGTTGGGCTGCAACACACACGAGGCCTTATCAGTCCCTCGGTTAACCGTTGGAGCATCAAACGAAGTCCAAATGGTATGAAACTTGACAGGCAGTCTATCGGTAGTAAACCAAGGCTGCTTGGCAAGTCTCGGTCCAATCCGGAAATGTTTAATCCCCACACATGAGAAGAAGGTAGAAAGGACCACCGGAGGAGATAGGAGCGCCGGAATGCAAAACGGACAACGGGGAAGATGTTCGGATGCATGAGACGAACACGTATGCAAATGAAATTCACATGATGACATGATATGCAATGCATGACACGCAAGCAATGACAAGGCAACAACAGCGAATAACTGGACGACACCTGGCACATCGGTCTCTGGGCGTTACAGGAAGTAGCAAATGAAGGAGTTCATATCCGGTCTAGGTGTAATACCTAGTGCATCGGGTCCAATGAAAATCTTTTGTGAAAATGCTGGAGCAATTGCCTTAGCGAAGGAATGAAGATTTCACAAGAGAACCAAACACATCAAGAGATGCTTCAACTACATTCATGATCAAGTCAAGGAGGGAGACATAGAGATTTGCAAAATACATATGGATCTGAATATTCCAGACCCGTTGACTAATCCTTTTCCACGAGTAAAACATGATCAACACCAAGACTCCATGGGTGTTAGAATCATTACAATGTAATCTAGATTATTGACTCTAGTGCAAGTGGGAGACTGAAGAAAATATGCCCTAGAGGCAATAATAAAGTTGTTATTTATAATTCCTTATATCATGATAAATGTTTATTATTCATGTTAGAATTGTATTAACCAGAAACTTGATACATGTGTGAGTATATAGACAAAATAAAGTGTCCCTAGTATGTGAAAGTGCGTTATATCGACTAGAGGGGGGTGAATAGGCGATTTTTATGAAAGTCTTCAAAACGTGGAAGTTTCGAAGACAAACAATAGAAATAAACCTATTACCATGCAGCGGAAGGTAGACTACACTAGGCAAGCCAAAGTCAAGTGTTCAATGAAGTGAAAGCACAATGACTAATAGCAGCTAGGTAGTAAGGATCAGGTAGGAAGATATTATGATGCCAATCAGAACAAGCAGTCACTCAGTGAAGACAAGAGATAGTGCAATCTTACAATGACTTCACAAGGACAAACAGTAAGTAAAGGGAAGGGAAGGATGAAACCAATGACTCATTGAAGACAATGATTTGTTGGACCAGTTCCAGTTGCTGTGATAACTGTACGTCTAGTTAGGGCGGCTAGGTATTTAAACCTTAGGACACACAGTCTCGGACACCCAGTCCTGAACACGAAGCTCAGGACACCCAGTCCTCACCGTATTCCCCTTGAGCTAAGGTCACACAGACCTCGCCCAATCACTCTGGTAAGTCTTCAAGGTAGACTCCCAAACCTTCACAGACTTCGTTCACCGATGATCCACAATGACTCTTGGATGCTTAAAACGCGATGCCTAACCGTCTGGAGGATTCACAGTCCTCAAGTGTAATAAGTCTTCAGATCACACAGACAGGAAGACTTAAGTGATGCCTAACACTCTTTGGCTCAGGGTGGTTAGGGCTTTATCCTCGCAAGGAATTCTCTCTCAAAGGCTTCGAGGTGGGTTGGTCTCAAACGACAAAAGCCGTACTCTAACTCTGAGCAGCCAACCGTTTATGGTTGTAGGGGGTGGGCTATTTATAGCCACTAGGCAACCCGACCTGATTTGTCCGAGATGACCCTGGGTCGCTAAGGAACTGACATGTGTTCCAACGGTCAGATTTCAAGCACACACGGCAACTTTACTTGGCTACAAGCAAAGCTGACTTGTCCGGCTCTGGACAAGATTCGCTCTCATAGTCTTCGCTCGAAGACATAGGTTTTGGTTAAGCATCACTTCAGTCATCCTAACTGGTTCTCTTGGACCCCACTTAACTGTACGGTGGTTCCTATGACTCAACAAAGAAGAAAAAGAACTACGAAAGAACTAAGTCTTCGAGCTCCATATGATTCATGCGACGTCTTCTCGTGTCATAGTCTTCAATGTGAATGTCTTCACATACCACCTTTGACATCAATGTCTTCATACATTTTTAGGGGTCATCTCTGGTAGGAAAACCGAATCAATGAGGGACTTCTACCTATGTTATCCTGCAATTATCACAAACACATTAGTCCCTCAACTAAGCTTGTCGTCAATACTCCAAAACCAACTAGGGGTGGCACTAGATGCACTTACAATCTCCCCCTTTTTGGTGATTGATGACAAACTAGTTGAAGTTTTCAACGGGGAATATAATATGTGAGATTGTAAAAGGATAAGGAATTGTCTTCATAAGTTTTAAGGGCTCCCCCTGAAGATGTGCATATAAGTAATTTGCTTTTGGAATGCAAATGCACATGGCAGGTTGTACTTGTGGAGATCCTCTTCAACTTATGATGACAATCCACTATGCATGTGAAGATATGTAAAGATAATGACATGCATAATGGAAAATGGACGTCTGCAAAATGATCTAAGTGCGGAATTTATTGTCGCACATGCAGAATTTATCATCACATCACAAGGTAGCAAATAAGTAGCAGACGACCAACGAGAGTTTAAGCGTTACAACTCAAAGAACCAAATGTATCAAAACGAGAGTTGTAAACACTTGGCAAAATATAAAGTAACCGCCCATAGGGACCTGCTTGAAGACTATCAAACTCATATGCTTCTCCCCCTTTTGTCAGTAAGGACCAAAAAGGTTTGAAGACATAGAGCATCTACTCGTTCCCATGAAGAGTAGGTGAAGCAGCAGGGTCATCGGTGGGGTTCGGCGGTGCAAAAGAACTCAAAGCAGTGTCGAAGCATGCTGAAGGAGGGGGTGGTGAAGTAGCATCGTCTTCATCCTCGATCACTCTGGCATTCATAGTTGCCAAAGAGGAAGAGAACTCAGAGTCTTCAAGAGATGGAGTTCATCGTAGCACTGCCCTTCGAGGAGGTATGGAGTCAAACTTGAAGCAATCAGAGAAGCCATCCTCTTGAAGATCATCTTCGGAGCACATAAGCATCAGCCCTTTCCATGTGCGTCGAGAGGTTTCATGTGCAACAAAGGCATTCTTGGTGGCAAGATTGCGAATGCGGTTGACATCCACCAAGAGGCTTTGCATTTGGCGCTTCAGCCAGTCATGATGCCTATCCTGTTTCTGATGAAGATCCACCAGAAGCTCTCGGTCATTGAGAACATGAGTGTGCTTCTTGGGTCGTTGGGCAATTGTGCTTTCGGTGGCTTCAGTAAGGGCAGGATGTGGTGCACGTGTAGTTCCAGCCAAAGGATAAACACGAGTGACTGCTTCAACTCCTTCCATGTGCTGAGAGAAACTTTGATGCTCCGCATTCTGACTACTAAGAGGCTCCTTGGCAGGCTCAGGATAAATATCTTCAACGGACATGTCCACATCAGGCAGAAAGATCCGATGATTGCGAGCAGATGGCTGATATGAGATAGCAGAGCGGAGTTTAACCAGCTGCATTATCCATGGAGCGTAGAACTTCAAGCCAAAAAGATCAGAGCCTGATGCAGCAAGTTGGCGGATGAAGAAGTCTTGTGCATTGAAGCATTTGCCGTGAAGAATATAGAAGACCAAAGTCTTCATTGCACCTTCCAGCTTGGCATGGGGAGAATGTCCTTTGATAGGCCAGAGAGTTCGCCTTATGATGTGATAAATAGTCCGTGGCAGATACTCAAGATCTTCAACAAGGAACTCCTTAGGATATGGAGCATCTTGTGGCAAGGGCTTCATCATACTGAGCATCTGGCTCATGTTTGGTTCAGGCTTCTGAAAGATGCTCTCCATAGCTTCATTGTGAAGCTGACAGCCAGGTTCGTAGAGATCGCTAGGAGTGGGCAGACCAGTGAGCTCAATGATGTCAAAGGCTTTGGCTTCGTGATGAACATTTCCTGTCATCCACTCCAGGACCCAAGTCTTCGGATCTCTGTTGTACCCACGGATGTGAAGTGTGGCATAGAATTGGAGCAGCAACTCTTCATTCCAGTGCTCTTGGTCGGTGAAAAACGGCAACAATCCAACCTCTTTGAAGCAATCCAGAGCTTCTTCCAGACAGGGCAGACCAGCTATTGCTTCGATGTCAAGGCGCTTATGTGGGAAGATGCGACCTTGATTGTACAGAATGCAGGAGTAATAGCTTCGCTGCGGATAGCTCCAGAACCGATCAAAAGATATTCTCTCCCTTGAGTAGGGGTTCTTGGAGCTATTGAAGAAAGTGTTGTCTGCTTTGAAGCCGTTGACATTGAAGGATCCAGGTGCTGATGCAGGGCCTGGAAACCTGGGCAACCTTGGAATTGGCTTCTGGACCTGAGGCCTATTCTCAACATGATAGTCAAACTGAGGACCAGCAGCAGGCGCAGGAACCGAAGCAGTAGTATTTGCTTCACTGACTTCTGGTTCTTGGGTTGGTGGAGGCTCCACATTTTCTTCAGCCATGATAGCGTCAGTGGCTTCATTGGTGTTGGTGGTGGCAGCCTCAAGATTTTCAACCTCCACTTGATGAGCTGGAGGGTTGGTCACAGTCACGTTCTCCTTGAGAACATCTTCTTGGTGAGACGGGGGTGTAGCAACTATTGGGGTTTCTTCTTCATCGGCTGATGCAGCCGGAATGTCTTCAGCAGCTTTAGCTTCAGACTCGGAGAGTGGAGGCCTTGGTCCTTTGCGAAGCCTGCGTAACGCTGGCGACGCCTGTGGAGTTGGAGTTGGCTGGGCCTCGAATTCATCTTCCTCTTGTGCTTGTGGGTGATCAGCCCATGATGCATCCTGAGCAATTGGCGTCAGAGCACGTCCAATACTGATGAGTTCGTTGTGCGTAAGCACAGGCAATGATACCTGTTGGTGCTCGATCTGAGGAAGAACTGCATCATCTTCAACATGGTCATGGTGACCAATGTCTTCAGCAGCGCTGGGATCAGCTGCTGGAAAGTCTTCAGCTTCATGAGCCTCTGTGGAAGCAGGCTCATGGACAGTCAGCTGGCGCTCTTGGTGTTCGGCAGGGCGAACCATGGAGATGGGTTCAACAATTAAGGGCTCTGTGGGAGCAGCCCGTTCCTTCTTGGTCTTCCTTTTCTTCTTGGAGGGAGCAGCATCAGAGGCTTCAGAATGTTTCTTCTTTCGGGCTTCAGCCTCAGCAGTCCTTGTCTTCTTCAGTTCTAAAGCGGTAGACCTGGCTTTTGGCTTTGAGCCAGTCATGCTAGTGGGGAAGACAATGGGATCTGCTTCTTGCCTTGGTGTGGGTTCGGCCACAGTGGGCTTCTTCTTCTGCTGATTTGCAGCCATCCTGGGGTCGATGCCAGGACGACCAAGGGCCTTGCGCTTCTCAGCCTTATTGTAGGCTTGCACACTCTTGTCAGCCAGGACCTTCATTCGCTCATGAGAACCCTGAGCTTCTGCATGTTTCTTGAGAAAGGCTTCTTTGAGCTCGTGCAGCGTGATCTTGAAGTTCTTCACCTCTTGCACGCTGAGCTTGGCCATATGCTTCTTGAACTGAGCTTTCTCAAAGTCAATCTTCTGCTTTAGTTCAACGATGCGCTGGGCTATAGCTAACTCTGAAGCAATGGCGCCATGGAAGGCAACACTGAGGCCAATGGGAAGTTGCAGATCTTCAAAGCTGAGGTTGGGCGTGTCAAACCACTCATCGATGAAGTCGTGGATGATTGCCACGTCAAAGAGAGGCAAATTGTTGAAGATTTCTGCTTCTTCTTTGCTCTTGATCAGTTGCTCAAGAGCGTCATCTGCCAGATCTTCATCACTGGACAGATCAATGGTATCGTTGCGCAAAATAGCAGCAGCTGTCAGTTCTTGGTCGGTGTGTGGCAGAGGCATCTTGACTTTCTGGGGCTTGGAGATGCGTGACAAATCTTCTGACTGCACACTGTCTTCAGGAGGTGCAGTAGCCAGTGGCTTCGCCCGTGAGATTTTTGGTGCAGAGGCAGGCTTTGAAGCTTTAGGCTGCTTCTTTGGCTTCGGCTCTGCAGGCGCTTCATCTGATTCAGCGTCATCTGCAGGCTCATGCACGGCTGTCCCTTGAACAACGATATGAGTGATGAGACCTTCCAAGTTGTAGAAGGGCCCAACAAGATTGGGTTCAGCTTCGCGAGTTCCATCCGCACGAGGAGCAGAGGGACCAGGGTTGATGTCTAATCCCAAAGACTTCTTGTTTTGCTTTGCTGAGTTCTGGGCAAACTGGAAGTTGCGCTTGAATAGATTGTCGTCATGACACCATAGCAGTGACGATGGGTCAGCATCCGCAGGCTGTGGTCCACGGACCATGCAGGGATAGAAGCCTTGTTCAATGGCTTCATCTCTGGACCTGGGTTGAAGATTTTTGTATAGGATGTCTCCCCATGGTCGCTTGATGGCATTCTTTTCAGCATACTCCTTTGTCACAAATCCGTACTTGAACCACTGTTCTCCCCAATATCATCGAATCCATTGGATTCGTGTCTTGCGCTGATTGTAATCCTCTTCTGGATCTATCTTGTACAGTTTTGAGAGGTCATCGGGCAGATCTCTTGATGTCTCACCTCGACGTTTTCTGCCACCCTTCCTTGCTGATTTCTCTGCAGCCATGAACTTTAAACTGAATGGCTTCAATACGTTCAAAGGCTTCAAGGGCTTTCGCTTGCTGGACAAACAGGAACTAGCTTCGGAAGAATTTATGTGATGCTGTAAGAATTCTGCAAATGAATGCAGACTATGATAACCAAGGGATTCTCCCACGGACATGTACCTGTGACAGCATTAAGGTGCGAGGGAAGGGGAAGAGGTCATATGCATTCTCAGAAGATTTTGAAGATAAATCAGTTTAGAAGACATTGACCTCATCTTGCGAAGACATTCACTCATAGATAAGGAGTTGGTTCCAAATTTGTACAAATTCATGGATCAGTACAAGTGAGGAATCTAACTACTTTGTGAAGCATAAGTGAATATTCTAGGCATATTATGAGATGTAGTATGAAGTGGATTCAACATGTGTGAACAAAAACCACTTGTGGTAGAAAGTGACGAATCTATAGGATCAAAGGGGCCGTAAAAAGGAAGTTTTATTTACCACACGTAGAACTACTAGACGGAGTGGAAGAGGAGGCCGATCAGTCCGATCGTCCGTGCCCTAACTTGGCGACAAAGGACACCTACGGCGATGACGGAGAAGATGATGTCCGTGGTCGGCGTGAAAACGGCGTCGGAGAGGTTCCGACAGCTAAGCGCATTGTCGCCAGTGTCGTCGAGGGCTAGCGCTGGCGCTAGGGTTCGTGCGAGAGTGGAAGAAGAGATAATGACTGTGGTGTAGCGTGTATTTATAGGGACAGGGGCGGCATAGTGTTATTACACAGGTGCCCCTGGCGATTCACATCTGTGGAACACGTGGCCATCATGCAGCATATCAGAGGTTATTCCACGTCCCACGCATGCCTGGATTATCGGGTGGTCGTTCCCACTTCTTTGGGTTTCAGGTTAAAAGCTGACTTAATGTTTGTCTCTGTATCTTCTGCTGACAAAGATGCAGAGAAGACAGTTGATAGTTTCAAAAGAATGCATATGATTTGGAGAGATAGAGTTTGAGTTAGAAAGCATTGAGAGGTTAGGGTCCGATCAGATTCACTTAGTTCAAAAGATTCAACAAGAAGACTTAGCTATAAGTGAATGCTGTAGAGGATAGAACACTAGTATACATATATAATCATCATAGTGAAGATAATCATGAAGACATGTTAAGATTGAAGCCAAACCAAATGTGAATACATAGCAAATGTAACGCCATGAGGGAAACACTTCAAACAGAATATTTGGTGGTGGCGTGACCCACCGTATAGGAAGTATTAGACCCAGACACGGCGCACAATTATCGTGGCGCTCCGAAGTCAAATTCCTCATTAATGTATTCACACTTAGAATGCATGTCTTCATTGATTGAAGATATACTTTACTTTGTGTGTTGCGCATCTAAGTCATCATTATGCATAAGTGTTAGGATGTGTGCCTGATCACAGGACATTTGAGGATTCCAAGATATATAGCTCACACCGTAACTTGCAAAATCTCTTCTCATCTAAGGGCTTGGTGAAGATATCTGCCAATTGCTCTTCAGTGTTGACGTGTATGATATCAATATCTTCCTTCACAACATGATCTCTGAGAAAGTGATGACGAATCTCAATGTGCTTTGTCTTCGAGTGCTGAACTGGGTTGTTGGCAATCTTGATGGCGCTTTCGTTGTCGCAGTAGAGTGGCACTTGCTTCAGATGAATGCCATAGTCTTTGAGTGTTTGCTTCATCCACAGAAGCTGAGCGCAGCAAGATCCGGCAGCAATGTATTCAGATTCAGCAGTGGAGAGAGATACACAGTTCTGCTTCTTTGAAGACCAACATACAAGTGATCATCCCAGAAAATGACATGTGCCTGATGTAGACTTGCGATCCACCTTGTCACCAGCATAATCAGCATCCGAGAATCCAACCAGATCAAACTCTGAGCCCTTAGGATACCATAATCCTAGAGTTGGGGTGTAAGCCAAATATCGAAGAATTCGCTTCACAGCTAAGTGATGCGATTCCTTTGGTGCCGCTTGGAATCGAGAACACATGCAAACACTAAGCATAATATCTGGCCTAGATGCACATAAATAAAGTAAGGAACCAATCATGGAGTAGTATACCTTTTGATCGAACTCTTTACCATTGTCGTCGGGACCTAGATGATGTTTGGCTGGCATTGGCGTCGTGAAGCCTTTGCAGTCTTGCATACCGAACTTCTTCAGGCAATCTTTGAGATACTTCTCTTGAGATATAAAGATGACGTTGTGTTGCTGTCGTATTTCAAGACCAAGGAAGAACTTCAGCTCTCCCATCATGGACATCTGGTATTGCTCTTGCATCATATATCCAAATTCTTCACTCTATCTCTGATTGGTGCAGCCGAAGATAATGTCATCCACATATATTTGGCACACAAACAGTTCACCATCATATGTCTTCGTGAAGAGCGTGGGGTCAAGGGAACCAGGTGTGAAGCCTTTGCTCTTCAGGAAGTATTTGAGTGTGTCATACCAAGCACGAGGGGCCTGTTTGAGGCCATACAGTGCCTTGTTGAGCTTGTATACCATGTCAGGATGTTTTGATCTTCAAAGCCAGGCGGTTGTGCAACATACACTTCTTCTTCAATCTTGCCATTGAGAAAAGCGCTCTTCACATCCATTTGATATAGAAGTATGTTATGATGATTTGCATAGGCCAGCAGTATGCGTATGGCTTCAAGTCGAGCCACAGGAGCAAATGTTTCATCAAAGTCAATCCCTTCAACTTGAGTATATCCTTGAGCAACGAGGCGAGCTTTGTTTCTGACAACTTGACCATGCTCATCTTGCTTGTTGCGATATATCCATTTGGTGCCTATTATATTGTGCTTCTGAGGATCAGAACGCTTAACCAGTTCCCATACATTATTCAGCTCAAACTGTTGAAGCTCTTCTTGCATAGCTTGAATCCATTCAGGTTCCATGAAGGCTTCTTCAACTTTCTTGGGTTCTGTTATTGAGACGAATGCAAAGTGCCCACAGAAATTTGCTAGCTGTGTTGCCCTTGAACGAGTGAGCAGACCAGGTGCATTTATGCTATCAATTATTCTCTCAATCTGCACTTCATTGGCAACACGAGGATGCACCGGGCGAAGATTTTGCTCTTGCTGATCATTGTCATTGTTAGAGGGATTGTCTTCAGGCTGAGCATTGTCTTCAGGTTGATCAGGTGCGGAGATGATAAGTTCCTCTTCGGGTTGAGCTTCAGAGGGTATGATTTCTCCAGTTCCCATAAGTTTGATTGATTCACTGGATGGAACTTCATCTAGCACATTTGGCAGGTGCTCTCTTTGTGAACCATTAGTCTCATCGAACCACACATCCACTGTTTCAACCACTTTATAATGAAAGAGATTGAAGACTCTGTAGGAGTGCGAATCCTTTCCATATCCAAGCATAAAACCCTCATGTGCTTTTGGTGCAAATTTTGAAGTGCGATGTGGATCCTTGATCCAGCATCTGGCGCCAAATACTCTGAACTAACTGACGTTTGGCTTTTTGCTAGTGAGAAGCTCATAAGATTTCTTGTTCAGAAGCTTGTGAAGATAAACACGGTTGATTTTATGGCATGCAGTATCAATGGCTTCAGGCCAGAATTTTCTTGGAGTCTTGTATTCATCAAGCATCGTTCGGGCCATCTCAATCAGTGTTCTGTTCTTGCGTTCGACGACGCCATTCTGCTGTGGCGTGTACGGAGCTGAGAATTCATGTGTGATGCCCAAAGTGTCAAGATATGTATCAAGGCCAGTGTTCTTGAATTCAGTGCCATTGTCACTTCTGATGTGCTTTATCTTGGCACCATAGTTGTTCATTGCTCGATTGGCGAAGCGTCTGAAGACATCCTGCACTTCAGTCTTGTAGAGGATTATATGCACCCAAGTATATCTAGAATAATCATCAACAATGACAAATCCATAGAGACAAGAAGTAGTAGTAAGAGTTGAGTAATGAGTGGGACCGAAAAGATCCATGTGGAGCAGTTCGAAGGGTCGAGTTGTTGTCATGATTGTCTTCGAGGGATGCTTGGCCCTCGTCATCTTTCCTGCTTCACAGGCACTGCATAAGTGATCTTTCTTGAATTTGACGCCCTCGATGCCTATGACATGCTTCTTCTTTGCAAGGGTGTGCAGGTTCCTCATGCCAGCATGCCCTAGTCTTCGATGCCAGAGCCAGCATTCTGAAGCTTTTGCCAGAAGACATACGGCAAGCTGTGGTCCTGCTGAGAAATCTACCACGTACAAATCATCTTTCCTATACCCTTCAAACACTAGAGACTTGTCAGATTCCATTAGAACAAGACAACGATATTTTCCAAACATCACGATCATATTTAAATCGCAAAGCATTGAGACAGACATTAAGTTGAAGCCAAGGGATTCAACAAGCATGACTTTATCCATGTGTTGATCCTTTGAGATTGCAACTCTACCTAGACCCAATACCTTACTTTTACCAGTGTCAGCAAATGTGATGTGACTCTTGTCGGATGGACGTAAGGTTGAGTCCATAAGAAGACTTCGCTTGCCAGTCATGTGATTTGTACACCCACTGTCAATAATCCATTCTGAAGCTGCTGGTGTCGTACCCTACAGTGCAGTTAGGGGGATAGGCTTCACGAAGAGAATTGTGAAGCAAAAACATTTGACGAACCAGTGGGTTATGAAAGCTTAGATCGAGATTAGGACTGATAGGGAGAGTAGCAAGCGATTCAGGAACGAAGTACATAATAAGACCATTAGGGCATTTGATCTTGCGCCCTACAAGATGTTTAAGGTCCCCAGCAATAGCGTCAAACGATTTTGGTTTTCTGCTGGAGACCCTTCCCTGCAAAAGAGAGTTAAGCTTTCTTAACCACCCACATCTTCAAGGGTGGCTTAGAAGCAATAAGTCTAAGTGCAGCATCTGAGAACTTTGGCTTTGGAGCCCTAGCAAAAAGTCTTGCAGGAGGACAATAGTACTCATAAGAATAAGCAGAATAGTTCTTGGTCTTATGAACATGGTGGTTTGATGAACCGTGCTCATATTCATAGGCCTGAGTATGGCTTCCCTGCAAAACATTTGCGTTAGTGCGACTCAGGTGAGTCCTCTATCTGTATGAAGTCTTTGGACCGTATGAAGCCTGTGGTCTGGGGTTTGTCTTCTTCACCTGTGGTGTCATGATGACATTCACAAGAAGATTCTCCAGACACCTTTTCAGTACCCAGATCTTCTTCATAGGCGGTCCATTCCTGTAGTTAGTAGAAATATACGTGGCAAACACTTCACCATTATGATTCTTAAACAGTTTATAGTTTGCATCAAAGGATTCATCAATGACGATGGGATTAGCACAAGTGAAGCCAGATAGGGTGGATGGATCCGCTGAAGGTTCCTTTGCAGCAACCCATGTGGTTTTGGGGTACTGCTCAGGTTTCCAGTAAGAGCCATCAGCATTCATTTTCCTTTTGAACCCAACACCCTCTTTCCTAGGGTTTCGGTTCAGAATCTGCCTTTTGAGGACATCACATAGTGTCTGGTGCCCTTTGAGACTTTTGTACATCCCTGTTTCAAGCAATGTCTTCAACCTAGCATTCTCATCAGCAATAGCAGTGGTATCCTCAGCAGAGGGGTTAGTTCCCACATCAACAGTTGAAGATATTGCAACAGTAGCAGCAGTAGAACATTCAGCAACAGAAGTAGCATTATCACGCTCAATGCATTTTAGACATGGTGGTTCAAATCCTTCCTGAGCGGAACTGATCTGTTTGGCGCGAAGTGACTCATTTTCCTTTTGAAGATCTTCATGAGCCGCTCTCAATTTCTCAAGATCTTGCTTCCTTTGAAGATAATCATAGGAAAGCCTTTCATGAGTTGTTGAGAGCGTTTCATGACGACCTTCAAGTTCCTCATACTTAACATGAAGGTTTTTTATGTCTTCAATTAAGGATTGAGATCGAGTCATTTCAGCATCTAGCAGATCATTGCTTTTGTCTAACAGTTTTTGAATATGTTCCATAGCTTTCTGTTGTTCAGTTGCAATTTTAGCAAGTGTTTTGTAGCTGGGTTTGGAATCACAATCAGAGTCATCTTCACTAGATGTTTGATAGTGAGTGGTGCGTGTGTTTACCTTGGCACCACGTGCCATGAAGCAGTAGGTAGGAGCGGAGTCGTCCTTGTCATTTGCATCGGTGTCGGTGATGAAGTCGTTATCTTCAGTGTTGAAGATGGACTTGGCAATGTATGCTGTAGCCAGACTCGCAACCCTAGAATCAGACTCCTCCTTAGACTCCACCTCTGCCTCCTCAGACGCAGACTCCTCTGAATCCATTTCCTTGCCAACAAACGCACGGGCCTTGCCAGATGAGCTCTTCTTGTGTGATGAAGACTTGGAGGCAGACTTGGAAGAAGACTTTGAGTATTTCTTCTTCTTCTTGTCGTCGGAGTCATACTCCTTGCTCTTCTTCTTCTTGTTGTTCTCATTGTCCCACTGCGGACACTCAGAGATGTAGTGGCCAGGTTTCTTGCACTTGTGGCATGATCTTTTCTTGTAGTCATAAGCAGAAGCTTCATCATTCCTTGAGCTTGATCGTGAAGACTTTCTGAAGCCTTTCTTCTTTGTGAATTTTTGGAACTTCTTCACAAGCATAGCAAGCTCCTTTCCAATGTCTTCAGGATCATCAGTACTGCTGTCGGATTCTTCTTCAGATGTGGAGACAGATTTTGCCTTCAAGGCACGAGTTCGCCCATAGTTGGGACCGTAGATATCTCTTTTCTCAGAAAGCTGAAACTCATGTGTGTTGAGCCTCTCAAGTATGTCAGACGGATCGAGTGTCTTGAAATCAGGACGTTCTTGAATCATCAGGGCTAGGGTGTCAAACAAACTGTCAAGTGATCTCAGGAGTGTCTTGACGACTTCATGCTTGGTGATCTCATTAGCGCCGAGGGCTTGAAGCTCACTTGTGATGTCAGTGAGTCGATCAAATGTGAGCTGGACATTCTCATTGTCATTTCTCTTGAAGCGGTTGAAGAGGTTGCGAAGGACACTGATTCTCTGATCTCTCTGGGTTGAGACGCCTTCGTTGACCTTTGAGAGCCAGTCCCAGACTAGCTTAGATGTTTCCAAAGCACACACGCGGCCATACTGTCCTTTGGTCAGATGACCACAAATGATATTCTTGGCAGTAGAGTCCAGTTGAACGAACTTCTTGACGTCAGCAGCAGTGACACCTTCTCCAGCCTTGGGAACGCCGTTCTTGACGACATACCATAGGTCGACGTCAATGGCTTCAAGATGCATGCGCATCTTATTCTTCCAGTAGGGATATTCAGTTCCATCGAAGACGGGGCACGCAGCGGAGACTTTAATTATCCCTACAGTCGACATAGCTAAAACTCAAGGTGGTTAAACCGAATCACATAGAACAAGGGAGTACCTTGCTCTGATACCAATTGAAAGTGCGTTATATTGACTAGAGGGGGGGTGAATAGGCGATTTTTATGAAAGTCTTAAAAACGTGGAAGTTTCGTAGACAAACAATAGAAATAAACCTATTACCATGCAGCGGAAGGTAGACTACACTAGGCAATCCAAAGTCAAGTGTTCAATGAAGTGAAAGCACAATGACTAATAGCAGCTAGGTAGTAAGGATCAGGTAGGAAGATGTTATGATGCCAATCAGAACAAGCAGTCACTCAGTGAAGACAAGAGATAGTGCAATCTTACAGTGACTTCACAAGGACCAACAGTAAGTAAAGGGAAGGGAAGGATGAAATCAGTGACTCGTTGAAGACAATGATTTGTTGGACCAGTTCCAGTTGCTGTGACAGATGTACGTCTGGTTAGGGCGGCTAGGTATTTAAACCTTAGGACACACAGTCCCGGACATCCAATCCTGAACACGCAGCTCAGGACACCCAGTCCTCACCGTATTCCCCTTGAGCTAAGGTCACACAGACCTCGCCCAATCACTCTGGTAATTCTTCAAGGTAGACTCCCAAACCTTCACAGACTTCGTTCACCGGCATCCACAATGACTCTTGGATGCTCAGAACGTGACGCCTAACCGTCTGGAGGATTCACAGTCCTCAAGTGTAATAAGTCTTCAGATCACACAGACAGGAAGACTTAAGTGATGTCTAACACTCTTTGGCTCTGGGTGGTTAGGGCTTTATCCTCGCAAGGAATTCTCTCTCAAAGGCTTCGAGGTGGGTTGCTCTCAAACGACAAAAGCCGTACTCTAACTCTGAGCAGCCAACCGTTTATGGTTGTAGGGGGTGGGCTATTCATAGCCACTAGGCAACCCGACCTGATTTGTCCAAAATGACCCTGGGTCACTAAGGAACTGACACGTGTTCCAACGGTCAGATTTCAAACACACACGGCAACTTTACTTGGGCTACAAGCAAAGCTGACTTGTCCGGCTCTGGACAAGATTCGCTCTCATAGTCTTCACTTGAAGACATAGGTTTTGGTTAAGCATCACTTTAGTCATCCTAACTGGTTCTCTTGGACCCCACTTAACAGTACGGTGGTTCCTATGACTCAACAAAGAAGAAAAAGAACTACGAAAGATCTAAGTCTTCGAGCTCCATATGCTTCATGCGACGTCTTCTCGTGTCATAGTCTTCAATGTGAATGTCTTCACATACCACCTTTGACATTAATGTCTTCATACATTTTTAGGGGTCATCTCTGGTAGGAAAACCGAATCAATGAGGGACTTCTACCTATGTTATCCTACAATTCTCACAAACACATTAGTCCCTCAACTAGGTTTGTCGTCAATACTCCAAAACCAACTAGGGGTGGCACTAGATGCACTTACAGTATGCCTCTACTAGACTAGCTCGTTAATCAAAGATGGTTAAGTTTCCTAACCATAGACATGTGTTGTCATTTGATGAATGGGATCACATCATTAGGAGAATGATGTGATGGACAAGACCCATCCGTTAGCTTAGCATAATGATTGTTATGTTTTATTGCTATTGCTTTCTTCATGACTTGTACATATTCCTTTGAATATGAGATTATGTAACTCCCAAATACTGGAGTAATACCTTGTGCGCTATCAAATGTCACAACGTAACTGAGTGATTATAAAGATGCTCTAGAGGTATCTCCGAAGGTGTTTGTTGGGTTGGCATAGATCGAGATTATGATTTGTCACTCCGAGTATCAGAGAGGTATCTCTGGGCCCTCTCGATAATGCACATCATGATAAGCCATGCAAGCAATGTGACTAATGAGTTAGTTTGGGATGATGCATTATGGAACGAGTAAAGAGCATTGCCGGTAACGACATTGAACTAGGTATGAAGATACCGACGATCGAATCTCAGGAAAGTAACATACCGATGTATGTTGTCATTGCGATTTGACCGATAAAGATCTTCATAGAATATGTAGGAACCAATATGAGCTTCCAGGTTCTGTTGTTGGTTATTGACCGGAGATGTGTCTCGGTCATGTCTACATAGTTCTCAAACCCGTAGGGTCTGCACGCTTAACGTTCGATGACGATTTGTTTTATGAGTTATGTGTTTTGGTGAATGAAGATTGTTCGGAGTCCCAGATGAGATCATGGAAATGACGAGGAGTCTCGAAATGGTTGAGAGGTAAAGATTTATATATTGGACGATAGTATCAGACACCGAAATGGTTCCGAAATGTTTCGGGTACATACCGAAGTACCGGGGGGTTACCGGAACCCCCCGGGGGAAGTAATGGGCCACATGGGCCATAGAAGGGAGGCAAGGCAGCCCACAAGGGGGTGGCACCCCCCCCCATGGGGAGTCTAAATTGTACTAGGGGAGGGGGCGCGGCCTTCCCTCTTTTCCCCTCTGATAGAAGGAAGGGGCGAATAGGACTAGTAGCCTCCTCCCCTCTCCCTCCTTTATATACGGGGGCGGGGGCACCTCTAGAGATCATCAATTGTTCTTAGCTATGTGCGGTGCCCCCCTCCACTGTTTACTCCTCCGGTCATATTGTTGTAGTACTTAGGCAAAGCCCTGCGCAGATCACATCAGCATCACCGTCACCACGCCATCGTGCTGATGAAACTCTCCCTCGACACTTTGCTGGATCAAGAGTTCGAGGGACATCATCGAGCTGAATGTGTGTTGAACTCGGAGGTGCCATACATTCAGTACTTGATCGGTTGAATCGAGAAGATGCTCGACTACATCAACCGCATTAAACAAACGCTTCTTCTTTCGGCTTACGAGGGTACGTGGACAAACTCTCCCCCTCTCATTTCTATGCATCTCCTAGATAGATCTTGCATGATCATAGGAAAATTTTGAAATTGCATGCTATGTTCCCCAACAAACCCGCCCCGTGGGAATAACCCGCCCCTTACTCATGCTCAGGTGATTGTGGATGAGGCGAGAGCCTGTCGAGAGGGCTTATCAGCAGCCTCGGGTGACCCCTTCAACCTCATTGGGAGCTGGGACAATCTCTAGGACGGTTGGAGTGTCGTGTTTGGTGCCACCCTAACGTAATGAACGTCTGCCTAAGGATTTCAAGGGTCCTTGTGAAGTGCCCAATTATACAAATGATCTCCCCCCTGAGGGCTAGATTGAGAGCTATGAGCTAGCCATGGAGATGTTGGATGTCAGTGACGCAGTCTATGCCAAGTACTTTACTATGATGTTGGATGGGCCAGCTCGTACATGGTTAAAAGGATTGCCTCCTAATTCCATCAATTCATGGGCAAAATTGAAAGCGTATTTCATTAAGAGTTTTCAAGGGACATGCAAACAACCTCTAACAATTATTGATCTAGATAACTGCATGCAGCGTGAGGATGATTCTGCCCATCAGATAGTATTGTGATGAATCAAGCAGTTCTGGTCTTGGAGAAGAACTGTCATTTCACCCCTCTTAAGTAGAAGCTTGGGCGGCTTAAGCGTTATTGTAATGACATGGGTGAGCTAATGGCAGCTCTCATTAAATATGCTGACTATGACAGCACCAAGGACCTTGGATCTGATGTGGAGAAATCGGACAAAGGCAAGAAGAATGGCAATGGTAGGGGTCAGCAACGGAATGTGGCAGGACATAACGACAATAACCAGGGAAATAGTGATAAGCGACGGAACCCCGATGGTGGGTCAGATCTTGTAATTAACACCAACACAGGGTATAAAAACCAGCGCCGTAATGGTAATGGTAAGCCATTCTTTGGAGGAATTTTTTAATCTTGAAGCAATGCTCAACAACCCTTGCCCGAAACATAGTGTGCCTAATAAGCCAGCGACTCATGCCTGGAAGGATTGTTTTATGTTGCAAGAGTACATGAATTACAGTTATAATGAGAATCATGGTAACAATAATTGCCCGCCTAGCGGGTCAGGATCTGGTACTCAGCGGTCCGGCTTTGGCGCTGGCAGCTCAAACTCTGGCTATCAAGGTCAAGCTAACCATGGTGGTCATAATCAGCAACTGGGTCAGGGCAACCAGTAGTAAAATAACCAGACATGATATCAGAGTAACCTAAAGAAGCTTAACGGGTGTCAATACCACGTTTTCACTACAAGTCTCTACAAGCGAGATCGGAAGGTTCGTAACCGTGTGGTCAATGTTGTTCAGCCGACAATACCTCAATACTTATGATGGTCAGAATAACCGATCATGTGGAGTCAGGAGGATCACCCACCCCGGGTTGAGAATCAGGGTCATCTGGCATTGGTGGTAGCCCCTTAGGCTGGGGGTTATAAATTCACTAAGGTGCTTATGGATGGTGGCAGCAGTATGAACATCCTGTATTATGACACCTTTCGTCGGATGAACTTAACTGACAAAGATCTTAAGCCGTCCTCCATAGTCTTCCATGGTATAGTACCATGTAAGTCGGCATATCTTGTGGGAAAGATTGCTTTGGAAGTTGCCTTTGGGGATGACTATGACTACAGAGCAGAGACACTGTGGTTTGAGGTGGTTAAAATCAAGAGTCCGTATCTTGCCTTGTTCGGACGGCCGGCTTATGCTAAGTTCAAGGCTCGCCCCTGCTATGTTTATTTACATCTCAAGATGCCAGGGCGAAAGGGTACAATTACGGTCCATGGTGATCGGAAAATCACTTTGGAATGTGAGGAAGGAGACGCGGCTTATGCAGAGTCAGCTTGTGCTACTGAGGAGCTTAAGTTTTATACAGATAATGTTGACCCGGTGGATATGACCCCTTTGAAGAAGCCCACCACTGAGCAAGACCCTTTGTTGAAGTTTAAGTCGACTAATGATACTAAGCAGGTTGACTTTGTCCCTGGTGACTCATCTTAGCAGTTCATAGTGGGGGCTAATATGGACCCTAAATAGGAAAGCTCGCTCATCGAGTTCATCCGTGAGAATTGGGACATCTGTGCATGGAAACCTTCTGATATGCTGGGTGTACCGAGAGAATTCGCCCATCACACTCTGAATGTGGATCCGAAGTTTAAGCATGTTCAGCAGTTCCTTCGTCATTTTCAATGAAGAACGACGTAAGGCTATCAGAGAAGAGGTATCTCGGCTCTTAGCGGCTGGGTTTATTGTCGAAGTTTTTCAACTTGAGTGGTTGGCTAACCTTGTGCTTGTAATGAATAAGAACAGTACTTGGCGTATGTGTGTTGATTACACAGACACTACTGCAGGATGCTGCTAATGCGACACTACGATCAAAGACCGTTTGAGAAACTATGTGCGATGCAAAATGGTGTTGTATGAAAACCGTCAGAAATTATAAAACGTTTGCGATGACGGATGCATCAAACACGGTTCAGGTTTTAGTTGCTTGTGCGATGAAGGTCATACGGTTCAGTTCAATTAACTATTTGCGAGGAGGAGGAACAAAAGAAACGGGCAGCCAGATGAAGGTGTGTGCGATACATAGCATATGGTTCACTCAGATGAACTGTTTGTGATTAGGCAACACAAAAGAAACAGTCATCCAGATCAAGGTGTGTGTGATTGAGGGCATACGCTTCAGAAGGATTAACTGTTTGCGATTAGGTAACAAACAGAAACGGGTTAGCCAGATCAAAGTGTCTGCGATTGATGGCATACACTTCACATGGATGAACTGTTTGCGATTAGCCACAACAAACTGACACAGTTAGATAGATCAACGTGTGTGCGCTAGATGGGCACACACATTCTAATTAAAAGAATCATGCATGATCGTGGAGACATTGCCTATTGTGGTGCACCCTATGGTTCAAACGCCACGTACGCGGCCGAGAAGGGGTATGTGCCCACGTTAAGCCTTCCGGGAATAGTGCCACCCTTATAACCGTCAGTAAATTTGGAGCATGCGGCCCATCACATTCCAAATTGCAAACCTGTTCACACCGATCAAAACCTAAACGGTTTCCCACTTAGGACCGTATTACTACGCGGTTATAAATACTACTACTCCAAGATGACTATACATTCCTCCTCAACTCCTCATCCACAAAAAGTCAAAAACAAACAAGTCATTCATCATTGTTCCCTTGCATCCGCCATGGACAACGTGAGTTCTGGGTCGAGAGATTGCCACCAGGGAGAGGCGAGCCTGGAAGCGGGAGCACGAGAGATGTCCCGCCTCGCCACGAAAGCAGCCGACATGTCCCACCGCATGGCCGTAGCAGCAGAGAGGTCCCGCCGCGCCAATGAAGCAGCACGGAGGACCCGTCGCATCGTTGATGCAGCAGACTGGTCCGGCCGCGCCGCGGAAGCAGAAGAGATGTCTCGCCCCACCGCGAATGCAGCAGAGATGTCCTCCCGCGCCGCGGCGGCCTGGGAAATTGCCTCGTGGGCAGACGAGGACTCTTACAAGCGCATGTGTGCCCTCGTCCTTAGGTAGATGGATCATATCTCCAGGTGAGCGAGGTTGCAGGATGACCTGCAAGCCTCGTTTGAATAGTCTACCAATGTCATCCGGCAACTAAATGAGAGCAATGCGAAGCTCTGGGCCGAGCGCGACCTGCTGAGGGCGAACATCGTCGGAAGTGCGGAGCAGCAGGAGGAGACCACTGCCTTGTTGAAGAGGACTGGCGTCATCATCGAGAAACTTATGGATGAGAATGACATGCTACGCATCGAGCGTTGAAGGCTGGTAAAGGAATCCATGGATGCTCTCAACCACAATCTTGAGGAAAAGAAAGAGCTCGTCGCCGCCCGCCATGGAGACTAGTTTCCGCTGTGGCTTCCTTCTTCTTTTGCCCTTGTGTATATCGGGCGTTGCTGCATGTGGCTTTTTTAATTATGTTTATAAATATGTAAGACAATTATTATCCAATGTCATCATCCTTATATTCATCATGCTTGCTATAAGTCGCAGTCGATGCTATATAGGTCCATCGGATCTTACCTCAAGATCTGTGCGAAACTTTCTTTTCAGATTTTCATTTTTCTCTCTTAAATCTCAGTCAAGTGAGACATATAGCCATGTCGTAAAACAGGTGCTCAGGCGCCATTAATGGAGACGTTGGGAAGGAGGTGCGCAGCGGGTAGCGGTCAAAAGGGCTCTCCTCCCGATGAGCATGCGCAAGGGTCTGATTGCACGCCTCCCGCACTCAAATAGCTACCCCGCACGACACCTCCTAGCCAATAAAAAAACAGGACGCATGGCCGCACGTAATTGGTAAGTCGAACGCCCACGGTTTCAATAATACTTGTGTTTCCGATTTGTAACGTGACTTCACTTGTTCCAAAATGACTTTCTTCATTGTTAATGTGTGCGCCTTCGTAAATCAGACAGAAAAATTACCACAGCATGTTTGTGTCATGTCATGAGACCAGGTCAAGTTTCATGATTTTCAGGCGTGTTTTGGAATTACAGGAATTAAAAATGAAGTTTCTCAATCTTTCCAGCTGAGCCACGACGCCTAGATGTTTGAATTTCACTCCCATCTCTTGCATGGGATCTAGAAATTCACCCAAGGACACACATGTGATTTTTCAAACAACTTTGGTGCACTTGAGCATGTGCTGGTAGTTCAAATTTGAATTATGCACATTAAATGCCCAGAAACTCAATTAATGTATAAAAAAGGCCAAACGAACTTAAAATAATTCCAAAATTTAGCACGGTACTTCTATTTGGTCTAATTTGGCTTTGTAAAAAAATTAAGGTGAGAGAAGGCAATGTACGTATGTCGTTTTGCACACGGAGGTGACATCTTCCCTCTCGGAAGCACGAGCCTTCTTGAGGGAAGCCACGGTTTGCAAGAAGCTTACACCAAATCTTGTCCCAATTCGGCTAAAAAAATTACCGCATCATGTTGGTGCCATGTCATGACACCATGCCAAGTTTCATGGTTTTCAGGCGTGTTTTGGAATTATAGGAATTAAAAAACCAAGTTTCTCAATCTTTCTGGCCAAGCCACGACACCTAGATGTTTGAATTTCACTCCCATCTCTTGCATGGGACCTAGAAATTCACCCAAGGACACACATGTGATTTTCCAAACAACTTTGGTGCACTAGAGCCTGTGCTTGTAGTTCAAATTTGAATTATGCACATTAAATGCCTAGAACTCAATTAATGTATAAAAAAGGTGAAATGAGTCTGGAATAATGCCAAAATTTAGCATGGTACTTCTATTTGGTCTAATCTGGCTGTGTAAAAAATTAAGGCGGGAGAAGGTAGTGTACGTATGTCGTTTCACACACGGAGGTGACACGTTCCCTCTTGGAACCACAAGCCTTCTTGAGGGAAGCTCCGGTTTGCAAGAAGCTTACAACAAAGCTTGTCTCAATTCGGGCAAAAAAATTACCACAGCATGTTGGTGCCATGTCATGACACCATGCCAAGTTTCATGATTTTCAGTCGTGTTTTGGAATTACAGGAATTAAAAAACCAAGTTTCTCAATCTTTCCGACGGAGCCACGACGCCCATATGTTGGAATTTCACTCCCATCCCTTGCATGGGACCTAGAAATTCACCCAAGGACACACATGTGATTTTTCAAACAACTTTGGTGCACTGGAGCCTGTGCTTGTAGTTCAAATTTGAATTATGCACATTAAATGCCCAACACTCAATTAATGTATAAAAAGGCGAAACGAACCCGGAATAATTCCAAAATTTAACACGGTAGTTCTATTTGGTATAATCTAGCTGTGTAAAAAATTAAGGCGGGAGAAGGTAGTGTACGTATGTCATTTCACACACGGAGGTGACACGTTCCCTCTTGGAACCACGAGCCTTCTTGAGGGAAGCTCCGGATTGCAAGAAGCTTACACCAAACCTTGTCCCAATTCGGCCAAAAAAATTTACCGCAGTATATTGGTGCCATGTCATGACACCATGCCAAGTTTCATGATTTTCAGGCGTGTTTTGGAATTACAGGAATTAAAAAACCAAGTTTCTCATTCTTTCCGGCCGAGCCACGACGCCCAGATGTTGGAATTTCACTCCCATCTCTTGCATGGGACCTAGAAATTCACCCAAGGACACACATGTGATTTTTCAAACAACTTTGGTGCACTGGAGCCTGTGCTTGTAGTTCAAATTTGAATTATGCACATTACATGCCCAGAAACTCAATTAATTTATAAAAAAGGCCAAATGAACACGGAATAATTCCAAAATTTAGCACGATACTTCTATTTGGTCTAATCTGCCTATGTAAAAAAATTAAGGCGGGAGAAGGCATTGTGCGTATGTCGTTTCGCACACGGAGGTGACACGTTCCCTCTCGGAACCAGGAGCCTTCTTGAGGGAAGCTCCTGTTTGCAAGAAGCTTACACCAAAGCTTGTCCCAATTCAGCCAAAAAAATTATTGCAGCATGTTGGTGCCATGTCATGACACCATGCAAAGTATCATGATTTTCAGCCGTGTTTTGGATTTACAAGAATGAAAAAACCAAGTTTCCCAATCATTCCGGCCGAGCCACGACACCCAGATATTTGAATTTTATTCCCATTTCTTGCATAGGACCTATAAATTCACCCAACGACACACATGTGGTTTTTCAGCAAACTTTGGTGCATTGGAGCATGTGCTTGTAGTTCAAATTTGAATTATGCACATTAAATGCCCAGAAACTCAATTGATGCATAAAATGCCAAACAAACCCAGAATAATTCCAAATTTAAACACGACACTCTTGTACTAGTTGCGTGTTCACTGTACGTAAATGTTCTTGCAATTCAAACACCATCCTTTCCCTCCGTAACACCATTTTGTCTTTCAAAACATAATGAAAATATCAGGTATACCACAAACAGTTTACTAGAAAGAATCGTGTGGGATGCGATATAAAATATCTTGGCGCACCATCTTGTCTGGCTTACGCAGGAAGCTTCATCGTCTACAGTCCACCGCCCCCGCTTGAACCACTCTTGCACGCCAGTTTCTCGCGGCACCGAGCGAAATGTTTTTGCCACCATGGAGATATCTATCTCCCGTCCCCTCCCACCGATCAAAAGCCACATTTCCACTGTTCCTCCTCGCTTTCCAAGTTCAAACCTTCACTGCTTCTTACTGGCAGCTCAGCGTCCTCGCCGGCGACCCTTCTTCCTGCAGTGCCGCCTCCTCACCGGCTACCCTTCTTCTTTCCATGCCGCCTCCTCGCCAGCGACCCTTCTTCTTGCAGCGCCGCCTCCTCGCCGGCGACCCTTCTTCTAGCTGAGCGGCCTCCTCACCGCCGACCCTTCTTCTTACCGCGTAGGCTCGTCGATATGGTCAGGTATCCACACCGCAGGCACACCATCCTCCTCCTTTCCTGTCCCACGTGCCCTGACTGACGGAGCGACACCTTCCACCGAAATCACTGCCCCCCTCCTCCAGTTAAGCGCCGCCCACATCCATTTAACACGCAGTATAACATGGAGCTGAGTAACATGCAGCCGCACGCTGATACGTCTCCAACGTATCTATTATTTATGAAGTATTCATGCTATTATTATCCATATTAGATGTTTAATGGGCCTTTATAAGGTATTTTATATGATTTTTTGGGACTAACCTATTAACCTAGAGCCCAGTGCCAGTTTCTGTTTTTTCCTTATTTTTGAGTATCGTAGAAAAGGAAAATCAAATTGAGTCCAATCGACCTGAAAATTCATGGAGATTGTTTTTGGACCAGAAGAAGCCCACGGAGTACCGGAGATGGACCAAAGAGTCCCGAGGCCACCACGAGGGTGGGGGCGCGCCCTACCACCTGGGTGCCCCCTATCTCATGGCCGCCTCGGGGACCCCCCGACTTGTTCCCAACTCCAACACCTCTTATATATACCCAAACTTCCAGAAAGGAACCTAGATCGGGAGTTCTGCCGCCACAAGCCTCCGTAGCCACCGAAAATGAATCTAGACCCGTTCCGGCACCCTGTCGGAGGGTGGAATCCCTCTTCGGTGGCCATCTTCATCATCCCAGCACTCTCCATGATGAGGAGGGAGTAGTTCACCCTCAGGGCTAAGGGTGTGTACGAGTAGCTATGTGTTTGATCTCTCTCTCTCTCTCTCTCTCTCTCTCTCTCTCGTGTTCTTGATTTGGCACGATCTTGATGTATCGCGAGCTTTGCTATTATAGTTGGATCTTATGATGTTTCCCCCCTCTACTCTCTTGTAATGGATTGAGTTTTCCCTTTGAAGTTATCTTATCGGATTGAGTCTTTAAGTATTTGAGAACACTTGATGTATGTCTTGCATGTGCTTATCTGTGGTGACAATGGGATATTCATGTGATCTACTTGATGTATGTTTTGCTGATCAACTTGCGGGTTCCGTGACCTTGTGAACTTGTGTATAGGGGTTGGCACACGTTTTCGTCTTGCTTCTCTGGTAGAAACTTTGGGGCACTCTTTGAAGTTCTTTGTGTTGGTTAAATAGATGAATCTGAGATTGTGTGATGCATATCGTATAATCATACCCACGGATACTTGAGGTGACATTGGAGTATCTAGGTGACATTAGGGTTTTGGTTGATTTGTGTCTTAAGGTGTTATTCTAGTACGAACTCTTGAATAGATTGATCAAAAAGAATAACTTTGAGGTGGTTTCATACCCTAAAATAATCTCTTCGTTTGTTCTCCGCTATTAGTGACTTTGGAGTGACTCTTTGTTGCATGTTGAGGGATCGTTATATGATCCAATTATGTTATTATTGTTGAGAGAACTTGCACTAGTGAAAGTATGAACCCTAGGCCTTGTTTCCTATCATTGCAATACCGTTTATGCTCACTTTTATCACTTGCTACCTTGCTGTTTTTATATTTTCATATTACAAAAACCTATATCTACCATCCATATTGCACTTGTATCACCATCCCTTCGCCGAACTAGTGCACCTATACAATTTACCATTATATTGGGTGTGTTGGGGACACAAGAGACTCTTTGTTATTTGGTTGTAGGGTTGCTTGAGAGAGACCATCTTCATCCTACGCCTCCCACGGATTGATAAACCTTAGGTCATCCACTTGAGGGAAATTTTCTACTATCCTACAAACCTCTGCACTTGGAGGCCCAACAACGTCTACAAGAAGAAGGTTGTGTAGTAGACATCAAGCTCTTTTCTGGCGCCGTTGCCGGGGAGGTTAGAGCTTGAAGGTATATCTTTAGATATTGCAATCAAAACTTTTTATTTCTTGTTTTATCGCTAGTTTAGTCTATAAAAGAAAGCTACAAAAAATGGAATTAAGGTTGCCTCATATGCTTCATCTTTTTAATGTCTTTCGTGAGAATCAGGATTCCGATAATTGTGCCAAAGTGTTAGAAGAAGAATGCATTAAAATGTTTGGCACTAAATCCTTGAATGATGAGCATGATTGCAATGTTGTTAGTACGAACTCTTTGAATATCCATAGTACTAATGATGATTGCACTAGTCATGATGAAAATGTCTCTTATAAGCATGTCAATTTTTGTGGAGTGCATAGAGTTTGCAAGTACACACCAAATAGGGAAGATAGATTTTGCAAGAGGCATAAGTATTTAGAAATTAAATGATTGCAAGAAAGGCTAGATGTTTGTGCTGAAAATTTAAATTTTCTTAGCCACCCTTGTGAACTTTGCAATGAACATGGTCATTTAAATATCCAATGCAAATTGTTTCATGATCGAATCGTGTCCAAAAATTGTGATGACTTGATTTCCCTTGCGCATCATAATGAACTTAGTTTGCTTGTGGGTTATGAAGAAATGAAACATATAACTAAGGATCTTCTAGAATTTATCCTTGATAAAGTTCTTGATTTTGATCTAGAGGAAATTTATATGTATTGTGCGGTGAATTGCATTGAAAATCCTTATATTGCCAATTACTTAAAGACAAGAAAACAAATAGAAGATCAAGAGAATACTAATGAAAGGGAAGAGACTTCCGAATATCCTCCTATTATTTCTTATGATGAATTAGGTGACGAGGAGGAGCCTTCTATTCAACCAATCTCATTAATAAGAAGCTCCAAAAGGAGGTTAAACCCACACATAATGTGAAAAGAGGAAAAAGAAAAGACGGAGAAGCAAAGGTAAAAAGGTATCTCTCCCAAATGATGTTGCTCCTATTACTCATTGTGACGATGATAATTGCTATACTATTTGTACTATCCATACTATTAATGATGAGAGTGATTATGCTTATGATATGAAAAGGCCCAAGCTTGGGGATGCTATGTATGATGAGAATGACATGTTTGAGAATTTATTTGTTGCAATTAATGTTTGTCCAAAGCTTGGGGATGCTATGTTTCATGAAAATGATATATTTAACCTCCCAAGTTTTGATATGCAAATTTATTATGATGATAGCATGCCTCCTATTTATGATGGTTATATTGATGAAAGTGGGTTTGGAGGGTGTTGAGTCTTATTGTGACAATTATGTAAGTGCATTTGTAGAGGTCATGACTTTATTTAGTACCGATTCCACTATCTTGGAAGAGGTTTCAATTGATTATGATGAGAACAAAGTTGTTACTTATGATGATTATTGTGATCACAATTATGCTATAAAAAGTAGTGATGATTATATTTATAAAAATTGTCATGATTATGATTAACCTTTTTCTGAACATTACTCTTTTAATGTGGAAAATTTTTATAGTATTCGAGTTTCTTATGATACTCCCACTATTCTGAATGAGAAGAATTTTGCTTATGTGGAGAATAGTAAATTTTCTATGCTTGTTGATCATGAAAAGAATGCTTTATGTGATGGTTATATTGTTGAATTCATTCATGATGCTGAAGGAAATATGCCCTAGAGGCAATAATAAAGTTATTATTTATTTCCTTATATCATGATAAATGTTTATTATTCATGCTAGAATTGTGTTAACCGGAAACATAATACATGTGTGAATACATAGACAAACAGAGTGTCACTAGTATGCCTCTACTTGACTAGCTCGTTGATCAAAGATGGTTAAGTTTCCTAGCCATTGACATGGGTTGTCATTTGATTAATGGGATCACATCATTAGGAGAATGATGTGATTGACATGACCCATTCCATTATCTTAGCAAATGATCGTTTAGTATGTTGCTATTGCTTTCTTCATGACTTATACATGTTCCTATGACTATGAGATTATGCAACTCCCGTTTACCGGAGGAACACTTTGTGTGCTACCAAACGTCACAACATAACTGGGTGATTATAAAGGTGCTCTACAGGTGTCTCCGAAGGTACTTGTTGGGTTGGCGTATTTCGAGATTAGGATTTGTCACTCTGATTGTCGGAGAGGTATCTCTGGGCCCTCTCGGTAATGCACATCACTTAAGCCTTGCAAGCATTGCAACTAATGAGTTAGTTGCGGAATGATGTATTATGGAACGAGTAAAGAGACTTGCCGGTAACGAGATTGAACTAGGTATTGATATACCGACGATCGAATCTTGGGCAAGTAACATACCGATGACAAAGGGAACAACGTATGCTGTTATGCGGTCTGACCGATAAAGATCTTCGTAGAATATGTAGGAGCCAATATGAGCACCCAGGTTTCGCTATTGGTTATTGACCAGAGACGTGTCTCGGTCATGTCTACATAGTTCTCGAACCCGTAGGGTCCGCCCGCTTAACGTTATGATGACAGTTATATTATGAGTTTATCTGTTTTGATGTAGCGAAGGTTGTTTGGAGTCCTGGATGTGATCACGGACATGACGAGGAGTCTCAAAATGGTCGAGACATGAAGATTGATATATTGGAATCCTATGTTTGGATATCGGAAGTGTTCCGGGTAACATCGGGATTTTACCGGAGTACCGGGAGGTTACCGGAACCCCCCGAGAATCAAATGGGCCTTAGTGGGCCTAGGTGGAAGACATGAGAGGAGGCAAGGGCTGGCCGCGCGCCCCTCCCCCCTAGTCCGAATAGGACAAGGAGAGGGGGGCGGAGCCCCCTCCCCCCTTCCTTCCTTCTCCTCCACTCCTTCCCCCTCAAGTCCTAATGCAACTAGGAAAGGGGGGGAGTCCTAGTCCCAGTGGGAGTAGGACTCCTCCTGGCGCGCCCTCTCCCATGGCCGGCCACACCCCCCTTGCTCCTTTATATATGGGGGCAGGGGGCACCCTAGAGACACAACAATTGATCATTGATCTCTTAGCCGTGTGCGGTGCCCCCCTCCACCATAGTCCACCTCGATAATACTGTAGCGGTGCTTAGGCGAAGCCCTGCGTTGGTAGAACATCAACATCGTCACCACGCTGTCGTGGTGACAAAACTCTCCCTCAACACTCGGCTGGATCAGAGTTCGAGGGACATCATCGGGCTGAATGTGTGCTGAACTCGGAGGTGCCGTATGTTCGGTACTTGATCGGTCGGATCGTGAAGATGTACGACTACATCAACCGCGTTGTGCTAACGATGCCGCTTTCGGTCTACGAGGGTACGTGGACAACACTCTCCCCTCTCGTTGCTATGCATCACCATGATCTTGCGTGTGCGTAGGAATTTTTTTTGAAATTACTACGTTCCCCAACAGATGCTACTGAAAATTATTATGAGGGGGGAATATATGCTCGTATGAATTGCAATAATATCAAGTTTCCTCTCTAGTTGCTAAAAATCTTGAAGTTATGCTTGTTTTACCTTCCTATGCAAGTTGATTCTTGTTCCCACAAGTTGTTTGCTCACAAAATCCATATGCATAGGAAGTGGGTTAGACTTAAATATGCTTTTCATATGCTTCATGATGCTCCCGTTATGTTTGAATTCTTATCTTTTATGTGAGCATCATTGAAATTATCATGCCTAGCTAAAAGGCAATAAAGAAAAGCGCTTGTTGGGAGGCAACCGAATTTTATTCTTGTCCTTTACTTTTTGCTCATGTTTAATAATAAATAATTCATCTAGCCCCTGTTTAGATGTGGTTTTATGTTTTAATTAGTGTTTTTTCCAAGTAGAACCTTTGGGAACACTTGGGTGAAGTCTATGCGATCTTGCTGTAAAAAATAGAAACTTTTGCGCTCACAAGATTAGTTACCATTTTTTACTGGAGAGTGCATTTAGGTTGATTCTTTTTGAAGATGATTAATAGAAAAATTCTTCAGATCCACCAATTTATTTCAGAATTCTTGGAGTTACAGAAGTATTCGAAACCTCCATATTGCTACAGACTGTTCTGTTTTTGACAAATTCTGTTTTTCGCGTGGTGTTTGCTTATTTTGATGCATCTATGAGTAGTATCGGATGGTATGAACCGTATATAAGTTGGCATATAGTAGATATTACACAAATATGAATTTAGAATGAGTTCACAACAGTACCTAAGTGGTAATTTATTTTTCTTATACTAACGGAGCTTACGAGTTTTCTGTTATGTTTTATGTTGTGAAGTTTTCAAGTTTTGGGTAAAGATTCGATGGACTATGGAATAAGGAGTGACAAGAGCCTAAGCTTGGTTATGAACAAGGCACTCCAAGGAAATATTCAAGGACAACCAAGATCCTAAGCTTGGGGATGCCCCGGAAGGCATCCCCTCTTTCGTCTTCGTTCATCGGTAACTTTACTTGGAGCTATATTTTTATTCACCACATGATATGTGTTTTGCTTGGAGAATCATTTTATTTGTTAGGATTTGATTCATGTTATCGAAAAAAATGTTTTGCATCTTTACTTTCAATAAAAATGTCAAGGCTAGCCTTTACCATGCTTATTTTGCAAGTATACATGTTGTTGTTTCAAAAAGAAAGTTTATCGTTGTTGCAAAAATACCATAGAAAAATCAGAATATGATAAAATGTTGATACTTTTTGAATAATATGCTCTGATAATTTTTATATAGTGTGGCAGAATTTCATAATATTTGGAGTTAGGGAAATATGATGAATCTTGCATTCTTTACAGACTATACTGTTTTGGAAGATTGCTGTTATGTTTGCATTGTTTGCATATGTTTGCTTGTTTAATGATTCTATTTGAGGATAGGATTATTAAATATGCAGAGAAATTTTGTATGAAATGTTGAATAGTAATTTTTGTGATTTGCTACAGTAGAGAATGATAAGGTTTTTGCATTGGTTTATACTAACTTATCTCACGAGTTCTTTTTGAGTTTTGTGTGGACGAAGTTTTTTTTGAAGATTTAGGGCAACCATGATATGAGAGGAATTAAGGAGACACAAAAGGTCAACCTTGGTGATGCCCAAGGCATCCCAAGATAATATTCCATGAAGTCTCAATCATCTAATCTTGGGGATGCCCCGGTAGGCATCCCACCTTTCTTCTTCAACAATTATCGGTTAGTATCGGTTGAGGCTAAGTTTTTGCTTCTTCACATGATGAGTGCTATACTTGAAATGTCGTTTTATTTTGTTTTTCTTTCTGTTTGAATAATATCCCAAGATCTGAAATTCTTAAATGAGAGAGAGTCTTCACATAGCTACATAATTATTTAACTACTCATTGATCTTCACTTATATCTTTTTGGAGTAGTTTGACATTTACTCGTGTGCTTCACATATATCCTATGAGTACATCCTTGAATGAATTCAATATCATAAATCTGAAATTATTTATGTTTCATATGCTTATCCCATGGGGAGTAATGACTTCACATATAAGAAGTAGAGGTGGTAAATTTATTGAAGATTAGCAAACATTGTATTGGTAACTTGAACAATTCATGAAAGAATATTGAAGGAAGAGAGATTTCACATATAAATATACTATCTTGGACATCTTTTGTAATTGTGAGCACTCATTAAAATATGTCATGCTAAAAGGTTGATGTTGGACAAGGAAGACAACTTAATGGGTTATGTTTTCCTATATCTGAAATGTTATATTGTCTTGGATCATCCTACATGTTAAGCTTGCCTTTCCCTCTCATGCTAACCAAATTCTTTGCACCAAGTAGGAATACTACTTGTGCTTCCAAACACCCCTTAAACCAGTTTTGCCATGAGAGTCCACCATACCTACCTATGGATTCAGTAAGATCCTTCAAATAAGTTGTCATCGGTGCATGCAATAAAAATTGCTCTCTAAATATGTATGATCTATTATAGAGCGAAGAAAATAAGCTTTATACGAACTTGTGATAGGGAAGAAATAAAAGCGACAGACTGGATAATAAAGGTCTTTATCACAAGCCGCAATATAAAGTGATTTTCTTTTGCATTAAGATTTTGTGCATCCAACCATAAAAACGCATGACAACCTCTACTTCCCTCTGCGAATGGCCTATCTTTTACTTTTATCTTCTACCCTTATTCAAGAGTCATGGTGATCATCACCTTTCCTTTTTACACTTTTTCCTTTGGCAAGCACTTTGTGTTGGAGCGATCCAGATATATATATCCACTTGGATGTAGGTTTTCATAAAGTATTATTGTTGACATTACCCTTGAGGTAAAAGGTTGGGAGGCGAAACTATAAGCCCCTATCTTTCTCTGTGTTTGATTAAAACTTTGAACCCATAAATATCACATGAGTGTTAGCAATTGTGAAATATTAAATGATAGTTGAGTATGTGGAGTTTGCTTAATCAAAGCTCTTAAATAGACCCTTCCCGAAAATAAGATGAATTGCAATTGTTTGATGACTAAGAGCATGGTTTGTTAGTTTTCAAGAAAGTTTATGATCTATACTTTAACATGTGAATAGCTTGTTACTTGATCATGAGAAGTTGTATGAGATGAGCTATTGTTATGACATATGATAATGCTAGAAAAGGTGATTGAAATTCTCATTGATCAAACTTGTGCACGAGCAGGAATTAAGCTTGGGGATGCTGATACATCTCCAACGTATCTATAATTTATGAACTATTCATGCTATTATATTATCCATCTTAGATGTTTAATGGGCCTTTATATGCTATTTTATATGATTTTTTGGGACTGACCTATTAACCTAGAGCCCAGTGCCAGTTTCTGTTTTTTCCTTGTTTTTGAGTATCGCAGAAATGGAAAATCAAACGGAGTCCAATCGACCTGAAAATTCACGGAGATTGTTTTTGGACCAGAAGAAGCCCACGGAGTACCGGACATGGACCAGAGGAGTCCCGAGGCCACCGCGAGGGTGGGGACGCGCCATACCCCCTGGGCGCGCCCCCTATCTCGTGGCCTCCTCGGGGACCCTCCTGACTTGTTCCTGACTCCAACGCCTCTTATATATATACCCAAACTTCCAAAAAGAAACCAAGATCGGGAGTTCCGCCGCCGCAAGCCTCCGTAGCCACCGAAAACCAATCTAGACATGTTCTAGCACCCTGCCGGAGGGGGGAATTCCTCTCTAGCGGCCATCTTCATCATCCGGCGCTCTCCATGACGAGGAGGGAGTAGTTCACCTTCGTGGCTGAGGGTATGTACCAGTAGCTATGTGTTTGATCTCTCTCTCTCTCTCTCTCTCTCTCTCTCTCTCTCTCTCTCTTTCTCGTGTTCTTGATTTGGCATGATCTTGATGTATCGGGAGCTTTGCTATTATAGTTGGATCTTATGATGTCCCCCCCCCCCTCTACTCTCTTGTAATCAATTGAGTTTTCTCTTTGAAGTTCTCTTATCGGATTGAGTCTTTAAGGATTTGAGAACACTTGATGTATGTCTTGCATGTGCTTATATATGGTGACAATGGGATATTCGTGTGATCTACTTGATGTATGTTTTGGTGATCAACTCGCGGGTTCCGTGACCTTGCGAACTTATGCATAGGGGTTGGCACACGTTTTTGTCGTGGCTCTCTGGTAGAAACTTTGGGGCACTCTTTGAAGTTCTTTGTGTTGGTTGAATAGATAAATCTGAGATTGTGTGATGCATATCGTATAATCATACCCACAGATACTTGAGGTGACATTGGAGTATCTAGGTGACATTAGGGTTTTGGTTGATTTGTGTCTTAAGGTGTTATTCTAGTACGAACTCTTGAATAGATCGATCAGAAAGAATAACTTTGAGGTGGTTTCGTGCCCTACAATAATATATTCGTTTGTTCTCCCCTATAAGTGACTTTGGATTGACTCTTTGTTGCATGTTGAGGGATTGTTATATGATCCAATTATGTTATTATTGTTGAGAGAACTTTCACTAGTGAAAGTATGAACCCTAGGCCTTGTTTCCTAGCATTGCAATACTGTTTACGCTCACTTTTATCACTTGCTACCTTGCTGTTTTTATATTTTCAGATTACAAAAACCTATATCTACCATCCATATTGCACTTGTATCACCATCTCTTCACTTAACTAGTGCACCTATACAATTTACCATTGTATTCTGTGTGTTGGGAACACAAGAGACTCTTTGTTATTTGGTTGCGAGGTTGCTTGAGAGAGACCATCTTCATCCTATGCCTCCCACGGATTGATAAACCTTAGGTCATCCACTTGAGGGAAATTTGCTACTGTCCAACAAACCTCTGCACTTGGAGGCCCAACAACGTCTACAAGAAGAAGGTTGTGTAGTAGACATCACACGCGCAACGAGGTCGCTATGGATGACATGCGTGTCGACCGCCAAATCTTGGAGGAGCACCTCGTCTTCGAGGCCACCGTCGACACCGCCGCGCGCTTGTCTACTTTAAAATACAGTTCGTGATGTTTTCTCGAGGCCACTACGAGTGCCTTCTAGTGATTTTTCCTCTGTAATGTTAATATGCAATCTGATGTTCAGTTAATAGTTTGGTCCTCTAAAATGTAATGTTCAGTTAACACTTTGGTCCAACAATTGCTACACTTCGTAGTACTGTTCTCAAGCATTCTTTGTTTTGTTAACTGTCTTATCTTCTCATACATGTTTCTACTCTGCAATGTCGTGCTCAGTTAACTATTTCGGTTCATTTGGTCTGTTGTCCATTTAATTGATTGGTTCAGTTCTGCAATTTGGTTGTACTCAATACATATTCTACTTATAGTATGGCAACTCTCAGTTAACCTGATCAAGATCTCCCTTATGTGTGTTGCAGGGAAACAATGGGAGACACTGCAGTTTACCATCGAGGTTTGTTCAAGCAGGGTCCTTTGGCTAATAGCACATTATTGTGCAGTTGTAGGAATCATTCTAATATTTAGGTTTCTTACAATTTGGTCTTGCACATGTAGGTCCTGCTGTCAGAGGCTTAGACCCACTGTTTGACCCATTTTGCATATGGGGAAATGAGATGTCCATGAATATCAGTCAAGTCAAGAAACTCAGAAAGATTATTAGGATGAAGAAACTTGCGATGAATAACAGCAAGATCTTTGTTTGCACAATGAAGAAGACATCAGTCAACTATATGATGGTACCAACTCTTTTACCTTGTTTTTACCCCTTGCGCCATTTCAAAATTTACAATAGCGATTTATGCATAGCTTTGTTTTCAGTACTTTTCAAAGTAGTTCACTGATGATTACCTCTCAAACCACCTACATGGTCAAGAGGCGATGAAGGTATTCATTCAACACCCATGGTACAACATTGAAGTCTTGCTGAAGAGGACGAAGGTTGGGCAGGCAATTATCCATAGCCACTGGCCTAAAGTTGCAAGGACATTCAACATCACTAAAGGCTCAATATTTGCCTTTTGCTTCTGAAGTTTCCCAGATGAGATTCATCTGTCTATTTACGGTGTATGATGCTACTTTCCAAAGGTTTTTGATGCTGCATGTGAAACTTGGTGCTGTTGTGTAATGGCGTAACTGAGTGCCGAAGCTATCTGATTTAATTCTATTATGAAATTCTAGTTTCTTTTTATACGAATATGAAATATCTGGCGTGTTTTATAAGAAATATCAGTTTGATTAGTACATGGATTATCAATAATAGGCTAATTACCCTGATTATTGGGGTTTTCTATTGCAAACGGTTACTCAGACAGCACCGTGGGCGATGAACTCAAACAACCCGCACGGTTTCTAGAAAGTAGGCGTGTTCGATCAACTAACAATCACACACGACTTCCGGTAGCGAGCTGTTTGCGTTAGGCCACCTTGCACAAATATTTCCACACAAAGAACTGTGTGGGATCACTACAAAACAAAAGACACATCCGTGACATTTTGGGCCGAACGGAATTTTTTTCTGTCATACATATGACACTTCTATGACGATAATTGTGACCAAACCCGGTATCATCATAGATGTGGTGGGCTCCTACTTCTATGACAAAAAATCATGACAGAAAATGGGCTTTTCATCCTGGGCGGGATAGAGACGCAGCTGCATGACATTCTTTGGGCCGTCCATGACGGAAAAAACCGTGGTAGAAGTGAGGGGGAGGAAAATTTTGGGGAGTTCCCGGTTACGGTGGGAGGTCGGGGGCCGAGCGATGCGCTTTTCTCTCGTACATGTATGCGCATGTGTGCGAGGCGTTGGCTCTAACTGAACCCGAGCGAGGCGTTGGGCTCTAACTGAACCCGAGCGATTGCACTGCCGGCTACGCGTTACTGAACCCGAGCGATCGATCGATGGCTGTTAACTGAACCCGATCGAGCGATTCCTTGCTACTGCTGCTAACTGAAGCCGAACGATGCTGCCTCTGGATGAACAGTGTGCTTTGCGGGGGGGGGGGGTGGATGAACAGTTCCCGGTGGGGGTGGATGAACAGGACCCCGATCGATCGAGCCAGTTGGGGCTGGATGAACAGGACCCCGTGGAGGGCTGGATGAACAGGACCACCCCGTGGAGGGCAGGATGAACAGTAGACGGTGGAGGAGTGGTTGAACAGGAGCCCGTGGAGAGGGCTGGTTGAACAGTAGCCGGTGGAGTAGCGCGCGGTGGAGGCTGGATGAACAGGAGCCCGTGGATGAACAGTCGCAGGTAGAGGCTGGAGGAGGTCAACGGTGGATGAACAGTAGCTCGTGGAGGCTGGAGGGAGTCGACGGTTGCGGTACGCCACACCCCTCCCGATGAACAGGACCCCCGTTTCAACCGTAGCGCTCCAACACAAGTCCGTTTCGTTCGTTTTGTGGTACGCCACACCCCTCCCGATCAACAGGACCCCCGTTTCGACCATTGGAGGTCTGTTTCCTCCGTTTTGTGGTACGCCAGACCCCTCCCGATGAACAGGATCTCGTTTCGAACGTGGCCGGTCGAACACAAGGCCGTTTCCTCTGGTCTATGGTACTCCAGGCCTCGTTTCCATCGCCTGTTCCGTCCAAGCCCTATCGATGAACACGACGCATTCCGTTGCCTCCCCATGAACACGACGCATTTTGTTGCCTCCCCGTGAACATGATGACGACGATGTTTCTCCGTTCCGACCCAGCCATGTACACGAGCCCTGGCCGTACGTATGCGCGAGTAGGCGTTCGAGACCCCGCCCGTATGTACACATATGTGGCCGTATTTTCTTTCTTGCACCCTGGCCGATGTACGTACGTGTACATGCTACGTGTGTGCCTCTACTACGACACGTGTGCGCCTCTACATAGACCAGTATATATGTATGTACACGTTTGCGACCAGAATGACAACGCTACATACGCTTCGACCAGGTGGGTCCCAACTGTCAGGCACTTCCTTGTGTGTGAAGATGTAGCTGGTGGGTCCCAGCAGTCAGGGGGCGAAATACGGTGGCCCGTCTGGTGGGTCCTGCTGTCAGGTGGAGGAATAATTATTTTGCACTTAATAAGAAGGCACTTCCTTGCTGCGGCCGTGGACCCAGCTGTCAGCCTCTCGACGTACAGTCCACGTCCGATGGAAACCATTCCTTGACCACGCTGACCACGCCTCACCGAGAGCACCAGGGCGGTGGACGACGGCGAGGCCTAGGAAGGGGACGACATGGAGCCGGGGAAGACGCAGCAGTGGATGCACACGCGTAGAGGAGTACGAGGGTTCACTGGTTCGCTGCGGTGTGAGGCTGATGTCGCTGCAGAATAACAGGGGGTGTGGGTGAGTAGAGGGATGGCCTGGCCAGCGGTGGGAGTTGTAGGGCGCAGTGAGGCCTCCGCCGCATCGCAGCCGGCCACGGGAGGCAGGAGCAGGAGGCATGACCGGTGCTGGTTTGGGCGGCTAGAGCAAGAAGACCAGAGGTTGAAGAAGCACTACGGCCGTTGGATGGACATCGTACGGTAAATGGAGCTAGAATCATGCATATTGACTAAGTTGACAAAGCCCTCCGTCCCCGTCAACTTAGTAGGCCCAGAAGTCAGACTCCCACCAAGGTGTGTCCCAGCAAGCAGGGGGTATTCATTTTTTTAGCGTAATAAGGAGGCACTTCCTTGCGTGCGAAGATATAGTTGGTGGGTCTGAGCTGTCAGTGGCGGTAACGTTTTTTTCATGAAATACAGAGGCCCTTTTGCTGGGTCCCTGATGTCAGGTGGAGTAATCATTATTTTGCATGTAATAAGGAGGTATTTCCTTGCGTGCGGCCGTGGACCCAGCTGTCGGCCTCTCCACGTACAGTCCACTTCAGATGCATGTCGGTCGTTGACCATGTTGACCAGGTTGCACCGAGAGCACCAGGGCGGTGGACGACGGCGAGGCCTAGGAAGGGAACGACATGGAGGCAGGGAAGACTCGGCAGTTGTTTCCCACGCGGAGGGGAGTACGACTGTACGAGGGTTTACTGGTTCGTCTGCCGTCACCGGAAAATAACAGCAGGTGTGGGTGAGTAGAGGGATGGCTAGGACAGCGATGGGAGTACGGTGGGGCGGTGAGGCCTGCGCGGCAGCACAGCCGGCCGCGGGGAGGAGGGAGCAGGCAGTCCCTCCGATGCTTGTTTGAGCGGCTGGAGCAGGAAGAGCAGAGTTTGAAGAAGCATGACGGCTGTTCGATGGACATCCAACAGTCACTGCTTGTGCGTCAACCTTATTTTTAGGAAAGCCTCAAATCTGTGGAAAACAGCATACAACCCATCTGCCATTATTTCTAATAATTTACAGCGCATTTGCTAATTCTTAAGGTTTTTTTGGAGCCCGTATTCTTTTTGTTAGCATTACAGCCCATATTGTGGCCATGGTTAAAAAATTAACGAAATTTTGCATATTTCGGTGCGGTCCGAACTGTTTTTAATCCCTAAATTTCAACTCACATTCAAACTGATTTAAAAATAAATGTATATCAATATAAAATCCAACAAATTCTCCACGCATAAAAATTAATGTAATTTAAAATCTCGAAATGAAAAAAAGATATTTTAAACTAATTGTCGGTTTGATGCGTTTTAAAAGTGTACAGCCCATTTCTCATTACTGATGGACCATTTTCTCGGCCAGCCGAATGAAGCTCTCCTCGTCTTGAAAGATTTGCAGCCCAACAGGCCTAACAAAGCGACTTACTTGGCAAATCACAAAAAACTGGGCTGTGGCCATGGACCCAGCTGTCAGCCTCTCCACGTACAGTACTCTTCCGATGGAAGTCGGTCGTTGACCACATTGACCACGCCGCGCCGAGAGCACCAAGGCAATGGACGATAGCGAGGCCTAGGAAGGGGACGACGCGGAGCCGGGGAAGACGCAGCAGTGGATGCCCACGCAGAGCAGAGTACGAGGGTTCATTGGTTTGGCTGCGGTGTGAGGCTGCCGTCACCGTAGAATAACACGGGGTGTGGGTGAGTAGAGGGATAGCATGGGCCAGCGATGGGATTAGTAGGGGGTGGTGAGGCCTCCGCGGCATCACAGCTGGCCACGAGAGGCAGGAGCACGTGGCACGACCGGTGCAGCTTTGGGCGGCTGGAGCAAAAAGACCAGAGGTCGAAGAAGCACTACGACCGTTGGATGGACATCGTACGGTCACTGGAGGTAGAATCGTTCATATTGACAAAGTTGAAAAAGCCCTCCATCCTCGTCAACTTAGTAGGCCCACAAGTCAGCCTCCCACCATGGTGGGTCCCAGCTAGCAGGGGGAGTATTCATTTTTCTGTGCGTAATAAGGAGGCACTTCCAGTGGGTCCGAGCTGACAGCGGGGGGGACGTTTTTTTCATGAAATACGGTGGTCCGTCCTATGGGTCCCAGCAGTCAGGGGCAAACGTTTTTTCACGAAATATGGTGGACCGTCCGGTGGGTCCCAGCAGTCAGGGGGGAAACGTTTTTTCCGCGAAATACTAGTGGCCCATCCGGTGGGTCCCAGCTGTTAGGTGGAGGAATAATTATTTTGCGTGTAATAAGGAGGCACTTCCTTGCGGCTGCCGTGGACCCAGTTGTCAGCCTCTCCACGTATAGTACTCTTCCGATGGAAGTCGGTCGTTGACCACATTTACCACGCCGCGACGAGAGCACCACGGCGGTGGACGACGGCGAAGCCTAGGAAGGGGACGACGCGGAGCCGGGGAAGACGCGTCAGTGGATGCCCACACGAAGAGTACGAGGGTTCACTGGTTCGGCTGCGGTGTGAGGCTGCCGTGGCTGCAGAATAACAAGGGGAGTGGGTGAGTGGAGGGATGGCCTGGCCAGCGGTGGGAGTAGTATGGGGACGGTGAGGCCTCCGCAGCAGCACAGCTGGCCACGGGAGGCAGGAGCATGCGGCACGACCGGCGCTGCTTTGGGCGACTAGGGCAAGAAGACTAGAGGTTGAGGAAGCACTACGGCCGTTGGATGGACATCGTTGACCACGCCGCGCCGAGAGCACCAGGGCGGTGCACGATGGCGAGGCCTACGAAGGGAACGACACGAAGCCCGGGAAGACACGGCAGTGGCTGCCCACGCGGTGGAGAGTACGAGGGTTGACTGGTTCGGCTACCGTTGCTGGAAAATAACAGGAGGTGTGGGTGAGTAGAAGGATAGACATGCCAGGGATGCGAGTATGATGGGGCCGTGAGGCCTTCCCGGCAGTACTGCCGGCCAAGGGAGGCGGGACCAGGCAGTTCCGACGACGCTGGTTTGGGCAGCTGGGGCAGGAAGATCAGATACTGAAGAAGCACGATTGCCGTTAGATTGACATCTAACGGTCTGACGCTGGTAGAGTCGATTGTTGACTAAGTTTCTTTTTTGAGAAACCTTGTGTACGCATGAACTTAGTAGGCTCACAAGTCAGCCTCCAAATCTGTGGCGGACAACATAAAGCCCATTTGCTATTTTTTATAATTTGCAGCCCATTTGCTATTTTTTATAATTTGCAGCCCATTTGCTAATTCTTAAGTAATTTATTACAGCTCATTTTCTGCCCAGGACCACGGCCAAAAAGTCCAACCTTATTTTGCATATTTCAGTGGAGTCCGAACTGTTGTAATCCCGAAATGATAAACATTTTTTAAGAACTTATTGATTTGCCAAAAAATGGTTTTGTTTTTGTAAGCAAATAAGATGTGGGACAATTTAGTTGGTTTAAGGGAAAACCAGTGGTCAAAAAATCAGCGCTGGGTGGGAAAAACAACAAAAATAAGGATGTAAATATGAAAAGGGAATTTTATGTGTTTTCAATATAATGATACGTGTATATGAACTAGTAAAACTATAGGTAGAGATTAGAAAACGGATGTAGGACATGCGTTTCAAGAGGAAAATAGAACTGGGCTGTGTGTTTGATTCAGTAAAAAAACTGCCTGCGGATGTTGTAAGACAAAATATAACTAACACTGGCAGGCCAGAGGCCAGTAGATACCTGCTAGATCTTTGTGCCCCGTTGTCATCATGGGCTGGGCCTATTAAAAACAAAACAACCCTGGGCAATCTACAGCCCAGTTGAAACTTGCTTGACCTGAAAAAACAATATACATGCTCAATAAACGAGATAATTCTGCAAGTACAGACTGATAACTGGGATGCAACACGGATATTATTTTTTATCGTGATAATAAGTGCACGCACTTGTTTCAAAAAAATTGGAGAACTGGGAATTCGAACGGCGGGTGCTTATGCTACCCATCAAATAAAAATCAGGTGCCTGAAAATTCGTTTCAAAACAAATGATTCAGCTTCTTATCCACGTCGACCCTCGGCATGATGGTTGGAAGAAAATGCAAGTTCATACCAAAAGATCGTTAACAACAATACCAACTTGCGGACGACAAGGTAGTACAACTACCAATACCAAACTAACTTATAATCTTTTTACTCCTAGCCCTAGTGTTCATCTGGTAGAAAATCTTGCAGAGGACCAGCTCCCGCTCCTTCTCTTGCTCCAGGTCCCCGAGGTTGTACTGGTGCATCACCCAGTTGGTCCTCTGCTGGTCGAAGTTCTTGTTGGTGTGCAGCACCAGAACCTTTTTTGCTGCCCGTCTGCCGGCCATTGACCATCACCGGCAAGGTATTGCCGGTCTTCTGCCACATCACATGCATGCCGCACTCCGACTGTATCTTGCGACGCGTCCAGGCGCCCCTTTTGAACGCCCTGGAATTGCGCTGGAAGAAACACTTCCTTAGGCCACTCAGTGTGATACCTGCAGTATTGTGGAATACATGTTTTAGTGTACCTAGTTGGCATTTTCATAACATCTTTGGCATGTTGCAGTCACTTGTTTCACTTTTTATTAACTGTCAAATTGTAATTGCCTCACCAGGTCCGCGTCTAAAAAAATAGACCTATAAACATAGGAATATGTTTATGCAAGTAGATGGCCGATTGGGGTCTTACCTGGAAGTTTCTCAGGTTGGGTGTAACATATGTCGTGCTCGCTATCGATGGTGTTGGAAATATGCCCTAGAGGCAATAATAAAAGGATTATTATTATATTTCCTTGTTCATGATAATTGTCTTTTATTCATGCTATAATAGTGTTATCCGGAAATTGTAATACATGTGTGAATACATAGACACCGACATGTCCCTAGTAAGCCTCTAGTTGACTAGCTCGTTGATCAACAGATAGTCATGGTTTCCTGACTATGGACATTGGATGTCATTGATAATGAGATCACATCATTAGGAGAATGATGTGATGGACAAGACCCAATCCTAAACATAGCACAAGATCGTATAGTTCGTTTGCTAGAGTTTTTCCAATGTCAAGTATCTTTTCCTTAGACCATGAGATCGTGTAACTCCCGGATACCGTAGGACTGCTCTGGGTATACCAAATATCACAATGTAACTGGGTGACTATAAAGGTATACTACGGGTATCTCCGAAAGTGTCTATTGGGTTTACACGGATCAAGACTGGGATTTGTCACTCCGTATGACGGAGAGGTATCTCTGGGCCCACTCGGTAATGCATCATCATAATGAGCTCAAAGTGACCAAGTGTCTGGTCACGGGATCATGCATTACGGTACGAGTAAAGTGACTTGCCAGTAACGAGATTGAACGAGGTATTGGGATACCGACGATCGAATCTCGGGCAAGTAACGTACCGATTGACAAAGGGAATTGTATACGGGGTTGCTTGAATCCTCGACATCGTGGTTCATCCGATGAGATCACCGAGGAGCATGTGGGAGCCAACATGGGTATCCAAATCCCGCTGTTGGTTATTGACCGGAGAGCCATCTCGGTCATGTCTACATGTCTCCCGAACTCGTAGGGTCTACACACTTAAGGTTCAGTGACGCTAGGGTTGTAGAGATATGTATATGTAGTAACCCGAAAGTTGTTCGTAGTCCCGGATGAGATCCCGGATGTCACGAGGAGTTCCGGAATGGTCCGGAGGTAAAGAATTATATATATGAAGTGCTATTTTGGCCATCGGGACAAGTTTCGGGGTCACCGGTATTGTACCGGGACCACCGGAAGGGTCCCGGGGGTCCACTGGGTGGGGCCACCTATCCCGGAGGGCCCCATGGGCTGAAGTGGGAGGGGAACCAGCCCCTTGTGGGCTGGTGCGCCCCCTTGGGCCTTCCCCCTGCGCCTAGGGTTGGGAACCCTAGGGTGGGGGCGCCCCACTTGCCTTGGGGGGCACTCCACCCCCCTTGGCCGCCGCCCCCTTGGGAGATTGGATCTCCAGGGCCGGCGCCCCCCCCCCTAGGGACCCTATATATAGAGGGGGGAGGGAGGGCAGCTGCACCCATGCCCCTGGCGCCTCCCTCTCCCCTCCAAGACCTCCTCCTCCTCCGTAGAGAACGGCGAAGCCCTGCTGCGGTGACTGCTGCATCCACCACCACGCCATCGTGCTGCTGGATCTTCATCAACCTCTCCTTCCCCCTTGCTGGATCAAGAAGGAGGAGACATCACGCTGACCGTACGTGTGTTGAACGTGGAGGTGCCGTCCGTTCGGCGCTAGGATCTCCAGTGATTTGGATCATGTCGAGTACGACTTCCTCATCCCCATTCTTTGAACGCTTCCGCGCATGATCTACAAAGGTACGTAGATGCAATCCGATCACTCGTTGCTAGATGAACCCATAGATGGATCTTGGTGAAACCGTAGGAAAATTTTGTTTTCTGCAACGTTCCCTAACAGTGGCATCATGAGCTAGGTCTATGCGTAGTTCTCTTTGCACGAGTAGAACACAATTTGTTGTGGGCGTAGATGTTGTCAACTTTCTTGCCGCTACTAGTCTTATTTTGCTTCAGCGGTATTGTGGGATGAATTGGCCCGGACCGACCTTACACGTACGCTTACGTGAGACTGGTTCCACCGACTAACATGCACTAGTTACATAAGGTGGCTAGCAAGTGTCTGTCTCTCCCACTTTAGTTGGAGCGGATTCGATGAAAAGGGTCCTTATGAAGGGTAAATAGAAGTTGACAAATCATGTTGTGGCTTTTACGTAGGTACGAAAATGTTCTTGCTAGAACCCTATTGCAGCCACGTAAAACTTGCAACAACAATTGGAGGACGTCTAACTTGTTTTTGCAGCAAGTGCTTTGTGATGTGATATGGCCAAAGTTGTGATGGATGATGAATGATATATATGTGATGTATGAGATCATGTTCTTGTAATAGGAATCACGACTTGCATGTCGATGAGTATGACAACCGGCAGGAGCCATAGGAGTTGTCTTTATTTTTTGTATGACCTGCGTGTCATTGAGAAATGCCATGTAAATTACTTTACTTTATTGCTAAACGTGTTAGCCATAGTAGTAGAAGTAATAGTTGGCGAGCAAATGCATGGAGATCATGATGATGGAGATCATGGTGTCATGCCGGTGACAAGATGATCATGGAGCCCCAAGATGGAGATCAAAGGAGCTATGTGATATTGGCCATATCATGTCACTATTATTATTTGATTGCATGTGATGTTTATCATGTTTTTGCATCTTGTTTACTTAGTACAACGGTAGTTAATAAGATGATCCCTCATAATAATTTCAAGAAAGTGTTTCCCCTAACTGTGCACCATTGCGACAGTTCGTTGTTTCGAAGCACCACGTGATGATCGGGTGTAATAGATTCCAACATTCACATACAACAGGTGTAAGACAGATTTACACATGCAAACACTTAGGTTGACTTGACGAGCCTAGCATGTACAGACATGGCCTCGAAACACAGAAGACCGAAAGGTCGAGCATGAGTCGTATAGAAGATACGATCAACATGAATATGTTCACCGATGTTGACTAATCTGTCTCACGTGATGATCGGACATGGCCTAGTTAACTCGGATCATGTTATACTTAGATGACTGAAGGGATGTCTATCTGAGTGGGAGTTCATTATATAATTTGATTATATGAACTTAATTATCATGAACTTAGTCTAAAATCTTTACAATATGTCTTGTAGATCAAATGGCCCATGTTGTCCTCAACTTCAACACGTTCCTAGAGAAAACCAAGTTGAAAGACGATGGCAGCAATTATACGGACTGGGTCCGGAACCTGAGGACCATCCTCATAGCTGCCAAGAAAGATTATGTCCTAGAAGCACCGCTAGGTGACACATCCGTCCACAGAACCAAGACATTATGAACGCTTGGCAGACACGTACTGATGACTACACCCTCGTTCAGTGCAGCATGCTTTACAGCTTAGAACCGGGGCTCCAAAAGCGTTTTGAGAGACACGGAGCATATGAGATGTTCGAAGAGCTAAAAATGGTTTTTCAAGCTCATGCCCGGGTCGAGAGATATGAAGTCTCCGACAAGTTCTTCAGCTGTAAGATGGAGGAAAATAGTTCTGTCAGTGAGCACATACTCACTGTGTCTGGATTACATAACCGCTTAACTCAGCTGGGAGTTAATCTCTCGGATGATGTGGTCATTGACAGAATCCTTCAGTCGCTTCCACCGAGCTACAAGAGCTTTGTGATGAACTTCAATATGCAGGGGATGGAAAAGACCATTCCTGAGGTATTTTCAATGCTGAAATCAGCAGAGGTAGAAGTCAAAAAGGAACATCAAGTGTTGATGGTCAATAAAACCACCAAGTTCAAGAAAGGCAAGGGTAAAAAGAACTTCAAGAAGGACGGCAAGGGAGTTGCCGCGCCCGGTAAGCAAGCTGTCGGGAAGAAGCCAAAGAATGGACCCAAGCCCGAGACTGAGTGCTTCTATTGCAAGGGAAGTGGTCACTGGAAGCGAAACTGCCCCAAATACTTAGCGGACAAGAAGGCCGGCAACACAAAAGGTATATGTGATATACATGTAATTGATGTGTACCTTACCAGTATTCGTAGTAGCTCCTGGGTATTTGATACCGGTGCGGTTGCTCACATTTGTAACTCAAAGCAGGAGCTATGGAATAAACGGAGACTGGCGAAGGACGAGGCGACGATGCGCATCAGGAATGGTTCCAAGGTCGATGTGATCGCCGTCGGCACGCTACCTCTACATTTACCTACGGGATTAGTTTTGAACCTCAATAATTGTTATTTAGTGCCAAGTTTGAGCATGAACATTGTATCAGGATCTCGTTTAATATGAGATGGCTACTCATTTAAATCCGAGAATAATGGTTGTTCTATTTATATGAGAGATATGTTTTATGGTCATGCTCCGATGGTGAATGGTTTATTCTTAATGAATCTCGAGCGTAATGCTACACATATTCATAGTGTGAATACCAAAAGATGTAAGGTTGATAACGATAGTCCCACATACTTGTGGCATTGCCTCCTTGGTCACATAGGTGTCAAACACATGAAGAAGCTCCATGCAGATGGACTTTTAGAGTCTCTTGATTACGAATCATTTGACACGTGCGAACCATGCCTCATGGGTAAAATGACCAAGACTCCGTTCTCAGGAATAATGGAGCGAGCAACCAACTTATTGGAAATCATACATACTGATGTGTGCGGTCCAATGAGTGTTGAGGCTCGCGGTGGCTATCGTTATGTTCTCACCCTCACTGATGACTTGAGTAGATATGGGCATGTCTACTTAATGAAACACAAGTCTGAAACCTTTGAAAAGTTCAAGGAATTTCAGAGTGAGGTTGAGAATCAACGTGACAGAAAAATCAAGTTTTCGCGATTAGTTCATGGAGGAGAATACTCGAGTCATGAATTTGGCACACACTTAAGAAAATGTGGAATAGTTTCACAACTCACGTCGCCTGGAACACCTCAGCGTAATGGTGTGTCTGAACATCGTAATCGCACTCTATTGGATATGGTGCGATCTATGATGTCTCTTACCGATTTACCGCTGTCATTTTGGGGCTATGCTTTAGAGACTGCCACATTCACTTTAAATAGGGCTCCGTCGAAATCCGTTGAGACGACATCATATGAATTATGGTTTGGGAAGAAACCTAAGCTGTCGTTTCTAAAAGTTTGGGGATGCGATGCTTATGTCAAGAAACTTCAACCTGAAAAGCTCGAACCCAAGTCAGAAAAATGCGTCTTCATAGGATACCCTAAAGAAACTATTGGGTATACCTTCTACCTCAGATCCGAAGGCAAGATCTTTGTTGCCAAGAATGGATCCTTTCTAGAGAAAGAGTTTCTCTCGAAAGAAATAAGTGGGAGGAAAGTAGAACTTGATGAAGTATTACCTCTTGAACCGGAAAATGGCGCAACTCAAGAAAATGTTGTTGAGGTGCCTGCATCGACTAGAGAGGAAGTTAATGATGATGATCATGAAACTTCAGATCAAGTTTCTACTGAACTTCGTAGGTCCACAAGGACACGTTCCGCACCAGAGTGGTACGGCAACCCTGTCTTGGAAATCATGTTGTTAGACAACGGTGAACCTTCAAACTATGAAGAAGCGATGGCGGTCCCGGATTTTGACAAATGGCTGGAAGCCATGAAATCCGAGATAGGATCCATGTATGGAAACGAAGTATGGACTTTGACTGACTTGCCCGATGATCGGCGAGCCATAGAAAATAAATGAATCTTTAAGAAGAAGACAGGCGCGGATGGTAATGTGACCATCTATAAAGCTAGGCTTGTCGCTAAGGGTTATCGACAAGTTCAAGGGGTTGACTACGATGAGACATTCTCTCCCATGGAAAAGCTGAAGTCCGTCCGAATAATGTTAGCAATTGCCGCATACTATGATTATGAGATATGGCAAATGGACGTCAAAACGGCATTCCTTAACGGATATCTTAAGGAAGAACTGTATATGATGCAGCCGAAAGGTTTTGTCGATCCTAAGAATGCTGGCAAGGTGTGCAAGCTCCAACGCTCGATTTATGGGCTGGTGCAAGCATCTCGGAGTTGGAACATTCGCTTTGATGAGATGATCAAAGCGTTTGGGTTTATGCAGACTTATGGAGAAGCCTGCATTTACAAGAAAGTGAGTGGGAGCTCTGTAGCATTTCTCATATTATATGTAGATGGCATACTTTTGATGGGAAATGATATAGAACTTTTGGACAACATTAAGGCCTACTTGAATAAGAGTTTTTCAATGAAGGACCTTGGAGACGCTGCTTATATATTAGGCATCAAGATCTATAGAGATAGATCAAGACGCCTCATAGGTCTTTCACAAAACACATACCTTGATAAGATATTGAAGAAGTTCAATATGGATCAGTCTAAGAAGGGGTTCTTGCCTATGTTGCAAGGTATGAAATTGAGCTCATCTCAATGTCCGACCATGGTAGAAGATATAGAAGAGATGAGTGTCATCCCCTATGCCTCAGCCATAGGTTCTATTATGTATGCCATGTTGTGTACCAGACCTGATGTAAACCTTGCCGTAAGTTTGGTAGGTAGGTACCAAAGTAATCCCGGCAAGGAACAATGGACAGCGGTCAAGAATATCCTGAAGTACCTGAAAAGGACTAAGGAAATGTTTCTCGTTTATGGAGGTGACGAAGAGCTCGTCGTAAAGGGTTACGTCGACGCTAGCTTCGACACAGATCTGGATGACTCTAAGTCACAAACCGGATACGTGTATATTTTGAATGGTGGGGCAGTAAGTTGGTGCAGTTGCAAGCAAAGCGTTGTGGCGGGATCTACATGTGAAGCGGAGTACATGGCAGCCTCGGAGGCAGCGCACGAAGCAGTCTGGGTGAAGGAGTTCATTACCGAGCTAGGAGTCATACCCAATGCGTCGGGCCCGATGACTCTCTTCCGTGACAACACTGGAGCTATTGCCCTTGCCAAGGAGCCCAGGTTTCACAGGAAGACCAGGCATATCAAGCGTCACTTCAAATCCATTCGTGAAAGTGTTCAAAATGGAGACATAGAGATTTGTAAAGTACATACGGACCTGAATGTAGCAGATCCGTTGACTAAACCTCTCCCTAGAGCAAAACATGATCAACACCAGAATTCCATGGATGTTCGATTCATCACAATGTAACTAGATTATTGACTCTAGTGCAAGTGGGAGAATGTTGGAAATATGCCCTAGAGGCAATAATAAAAGGATTATTATTATATTTCCTTGTTCATGATAATTGTCTTTTATTCATGCTATAATTGTGTTATCCGGAAATCGTAATACATGTGTGAATACATAGACACCAACATGTCCCTAGTAAGCCTCTAGTTGACTAGCTCGTTGATCAACAGATAGTCATGGTTTCCTGACTATGGACATTGGATGTCATTGATAACGAGATCACATCATTAGGAGAATGATGTGATGGACAAGACCCAATCCTAAACATAGCACAAGATCGTATAGTTCGTTTGGTAGAGTTTTTCCAATGTCAAGTATCTTTTCCTTAGACCATGAGATCGAGTCACTCCCGGATACCGTAGGAGTGCTCTGGGTATACCAAACGTCACAACGTAACTGGGTGACTATAAAGGTATACTACGGGTATCTCCGAAAGTGTCTGTTGGGTTGACACGGATCAAGACTGGGATTTGTCACTCCGTATGACGGAGAGGTATCTCTGGGCCCACTCGGTAATGCATCATCATAATGAGCTCAAAGTGACCAAGTGTCTGGTCACGGGATCATACATTACGGTACGAGTAAAGTGACTTGCCGGTAACGAGATTGAACGAGGTATTGGGATACCGACGATCGAATCTCGGGCAAGTAACGTACCGATTGACAAAGGGAATTGTATACGGGGTTGCTTGAATCCTCAACATCGGGGTTCATCCGATGAGATCATCGAGGAGCATGTGGGAGCCAACATGGGTATCCAGATCTCGTTGTTGGTTATTGACCGGAGAGCCATCTCGGTCATGTCTACATGTCTCCCGAACCCGTAGGGTCTACACACTTAAGGTTCGGTGACGCTAGGGTTGTAGAGACATGTATATGCAGTAACCCGAAAGTTGTTCGGAGTCCCGGATGAGATCCCGGACATCACGAGGAGTTCCGAAATGGTCCGGAGGTAAAGATATATATATAGGAAGTGCTATTTCGGCCATCGGGACAAGTTTCGGGGTCACCGGTATTGTACCGGCACCACCGGAAGGGTCCTGGGGGTCCACCGGGTGGGGCCACCTATCTCGGAGGGCCCCATAGGCTGAAGTGGGAGGGGAACCAGCCCCTAGTGGGCTGGTGCGCCCCCCTTGGGCCTTCCCCCTGCACCTAGGGTTGGGAACCCTAGGGTGGGGGGCGCCCCACTTGCCTTGGGGGGCACTCCACCCCCCTTGGCCGCCGCCCCCTTGGGAGAGGCCGCCGCTCCCTTGGGAGATTGGATCTCCAGGGCCGACGCCCTCCCCTAGGGACCCTATATATAGAGGGGGGAGGGAGGGCAGCCGCACCCATGCCCCTGGCGCCTCCCTCTCCCCTCCAAGACCTCCTCCTCCTCCGTAGAGAACGGCGAAGCCCTGCTGCGGTGACTTCTGCATCCACCACCACGCCGTCGTGCTGCTGGATCTTCATCAACCTCTCCATCCCCCTTGCTGGATCAAGAAGGAGGAGACGTCACGCTGACCGTACGTGTGCTGAACGCGGAGGTGCCGTCCGTTTGGCGCTAGGATCTCCGGTGATTTGGATCACGTCGAGTACGACTTCCTCATCCCCGTTCTTTGAACGCTTCCGTATGTGATCTACAAAGGTATGTAGATGCAATCCGATCACTCATTGCTAGATGAACTCATAGATGGATCTTGGTGAAACCGTAGGAAAATTTTTGTTTTCTGCAACATTCCCTAACAGATGGTTGGGATGAACAAATCGATGAGAGACTGAAATCTCGCGCTGTCAGCACTCACTTTGGCCTCAAGGTGCTCGATCAGCTCCTGATCCGTGGGATCGAACTTGACGCCAGCCGGCAGCACGGGCCAATCCTTCTTCGACTTGCATCGGTAATTCCAGTTATATGGTACTCAATGTATGATCAATCGACTGTTTTAAGTGAATGATGAAAGATTTCGACAGATAAGTGGTACTCCAAATCTGATGTCCAGAATACCCGAACACGCTACCGGGATTCTTGTGTCACCTCACGCGCAGCGTGTTGTCACGTCAATTCAATGTGTGGACATGATGAATAATTTGACCGACGTATACTAGTATTGCTACTGTACTACTTACTAGTCGTATTTAGTGTCACAATTTATACACAGGTTTAACTAACAAGTACGCACTTGAAGCCTAAATGATATATATATATATATGGCTTCTGCACAGCATCTCCATCATCATTATCAGTACAGCCTATGCAGGTGAGTTAGGATGCACTTGATCCCAGGAAGGTATCTATCCTTCAAACCAGAGGAGTGCTTCAAACTAACAACAATACATAATATCCAACAAAATAGGGTCATGCTACAGCAGCAGAATACATGGCTCAGTCTAGATATCAGCACGAATCAAGTTGTGCATATTTGCTGTTGGCATGAACCACATCGCCGCATGTCGGGTTTGCAAAAGCCATCCATCGCACGGAAGCTTGATGCCTTTCACACACTGAAGATTATCTGGCAACAAGCTATGTCGACGAATCTGTGGATATGGTGATTCATGAAACCCATGGTATGATGTGTAAACACAGCCCCCCCCCCCTCACGAATGGAAGTTAAATAGCACAGTAATCATCGCCGGTGATATGATCGATGATTGGTTGGATGATCGGATAATTGAGACCGAGGAACAAGGAGTGGTTGCCGAGGCTGTAAACCCGCCTCCAGTTGAATACGCCTGGCGCAACGGAGCTGGGATCTTTCTCGAACACGAAGCAGCCATAGCCATCAATGTCACGAACGCCCCACGCATTGTACTGCATGTGGTTTGATGTAATGGTTTGGTCAATTTGGTACATGCGAATGAGCATCAAATGACCGCTGTCAGCTGAACGGGCGATAAACCACCACCCATCGGCTGGTATGATTCCAGGTCCTGGAATCATGAAGGCCAGCACATTTGCGTCTGCTGCAATAATTCAAATTGGAGACCAAAAGGACAAAAATAAACAATCATGTTCAGAGTATGTGTGGAATTAAGATAATTATAACAGTGACACATATCATAGACAGAGAATTGCAATGCCATGGTCATAATCATACCCCAAGTTAAAAAAAATAAGCCAATGACTTTCATATTCTAGCAATATGTCATGGTTCAAACATCATGTAACAACAAGAGGAAAACAACTATGACATCGCCTACTCATATTCTACCATAGAACTTACTACTACTGTTCTCATATCAACTCTAAGCAATAACATGCGTTGTTATAAAAATCTTGTAAACGAGAGTAACATATAGCAATCATGATGTTATGCTCATAATATGTATTCTAACAATCATTAGATGCCAATTGTTCTCATATCAACTCTAACAATAACATGTGTGGTCATAAAAATCTAGGAAATGAAAGGAACATATAGCAATGATGTGGTTATAGACATGCTATGCATTCTAAATTTGTAACAAATGATCAGGCAGTCGTATTCATAAGGTAAAGATGAGATGAGATAGAACAATTACACGACGATAGATTCCACCAATATAGGTAGCCAATCTATGCGTCGACCGTGTAAACGATGCCATCATGCACTATAGCATCAGACATAAATGTCTCCTCAACAGGATTGATGATGAGCCATAACCATGTATGGCGACCGGATTCTAGATAGACTAATCCCTTGTTGAACAAGGCAATGAGCTTGTAAGCCATGTAGTGTTCTGATGGTGTGGGCACTTTGCAGATTATAACTTTCTGCAAACAGAGGTCGAACCAAAAGCTTGACGTGTCTCGTGCGTAGTAGGCAGGCGTGTCCGACGGGCCGTGAGGCTCGATGGCGGCGGTACCAATGATGGAAGGCTGATCTCTCGCTGGGTGTAGATATCCACGAGACGCCACGGACTACCGGTGTGGTGGATGAGGATGATCCAGTTGGCCTTCATGCCTATCCAGTAGTGGCCGTGCATGAAGGACAGGTGGACGGGTAGTGGTAGCATGTCGAGGGGCACCACGGCAACCTCTGTAGGATCGTCAAGTCGGTGTCTGGGCCACCTGCGAGGATCGGGCATCAGCAAGCAGGGTGTCTTGAAAAGAGCCGGCCGGTTGCAGATGAGTAGACAGTACAAAGACGCCGAGCATGCGGCCAGACGGACGGTGCTGAGTAGGTCCATATGACTACAGATCTGCTCCAAGAGATCATCGGGGAGGGAATTCCAATCGCGGCTCTGTGTGTCAGTCGGTTCTGCCATTGGGGTTTTCGGTGCCTGTGAGCCGGCGGGGAAGTGGATTCGGGTGGGCGAGCGAAGAAGCTTCTCCTCATGTGGCCGAGCAGTGAGCGTGTAACGACCCGACCCAAAATCGGTCAAGTCTCTATGTAGCTGTACCATCCCAAGATCATGCTGGCAGACACAGTACATTGATGAAAAAATTCAAAGTTCAGTCACACTTGAATTTATTACACGATTCTCATATCGAGTCTTTATTACATCATAATAAATCCGGCTGAAGGCCAACTCATGAGAAATAAACTAAATAAGCTACGGAAGCATAGACGAAAAGCGAGTCCATCCAAGTCCATAGGGCAATCACCAAGCGTAGATGGTAGCCTCACTCCTGGTCGGAAAACTCCTCTGCAACATGAGACGTTGCAGCCGTGTAGGTCAGCATTTAGAATATGCCGGCAAGTCATAGAGAGAACAACAATCATAAAACTAACATTATATGCAATTTGGCTGTGGGGCTCTAAGTTTTATGTTTTTGCAAAAAAGCTAGTTTTTTCCTACAGCAAAGGACTTGTTACAATTACTACAAAATGTTGGTAGTTATTGAGATGGTTCCGCCAACCAATGTCTCATTCCGAATTATTAATTTAACCCCTCAACTAATTTATTTGTTTGGTGTTGAGATTTCCGAAATACTCCAATTTCTAGAGGCTCATTTGTCCGTAACCGGGGACACGGCTAATCGATTAGGTTGTTACTCTGCAGAGTCTTGTGCACTTTACCCGCAAGAATCATTCCCTCCTTTATGTCCTTGCACTGCCTGGTGTTTTAAGACGGGATGAACGAAATAGGGTCTTCCGTAGAGTTTCTCTGAGCACTGCCGGTACCCATCCATATCCTATCATTCTTCTACATCTGCTGGCACCATCCGTCCAGAGTCACGCCTAAGGTCAACCCAGCCAGAGCCCATAATGGCTTGCGGCTGCACAGGTAAGCTTTCGGTCAAGGGGTATCCATCTGTCTCTTCGTGGCTGGGTGAAGCTTTCCACAAGATGTCATGGTGCTTCTCCATGCATCCCGGCCATCCACTGGTTTCTCCAGGGTGCCCGTCAACCGTCCTCCACCCAGTAGTGAATTAGAAGTCCATCTTGATCTTGAATTCATGGGGTTGTCATCATCTTGACTCTCACATCTCCCTTATGAATCTCTCAACCAACCCCGTCTACGAGCATAGCAAGGTAAACTACATCGTCCCGGGCAATAGTAGCAAGGGGAGTTGGGTTCATCCTACCTCATGATACTACTCAAGACATAACTTCAAATTCTCCTACTGCATGCATGGTGGGGAGGAACAATTCGAATGCAACAAAATCATAGGTATTGTAAAACATGATCAAATGACTTGCCTAGCTGGCGGTCTTCAAATGCAAGTGACTCGAGATAGCAAGCTTCGCACTCCGGAAGTTCTATCGAGTCAAACAATATCACAAATAAGTATTTCACTAATAACATATCAGCAAGCTAAAGGAAAACACACAAGCACTCAAACCAAAATCAAAGAAAACTCGAGGAAAACAAAATCAAGGTTTTCATCACATCAAGCAACAACAAAGAAATAGTTTTAACCTACTAACACTTTTCTTAACAGATCCAAAACAATGGTTTTGCTAACTAACATAAAGGAAAACAACATACAAACTAGGTGCAAAAAGAATCAAATCAAAATCTGTTATAGAAATCCTGTTATACCTAAAACAAAACTAATAAGAAAATAAAATAAAACTTTTTATTTTGATGTAAATAAATGTTCACCCTCTGTAACTACAGAAACTAATCTAAAATAAACTATAGTAGGGGTAAATTAAAATTCTATAATAACTAGAACAGCAGGAAGTGGCAGCAAGCTAGAAAAAACTAGAAAAGCTTGATTTGACTAAAACTAATTCTAATATAATTCTACAAATACCCATCAAGTTCCTACTGCTAGGCTAGGTCAAAACTAAGCAGTGGCAAAAAGAATCACCTAAAAATAATAATCCTAGCTCAATTTATAGCAGAATTACTAATCTGACTAAAACTAATATAAAAATATTTTTATAAAATTAAACATGGCCGAATCTAATTTCTACAGAAGCTACAAGAAATTTGTAAACTAACAAAAAAAGAATCAACTAAAAATAATAAATATCCTAAAAGATACAAATTTTATAAGAACAGAACTAATCGGTTTTAAAAATAGAAACAAAGAATAAAACTAAAACAACTAGGGTGCTAACGGGCTGAAACAGTGAGCGCTCTAAAATTATCTAACGCGCGGGTGACCAATAGGTCACTGTGTCCATGGGCTAACAGAAAAAAAACCGATCAGTTTGGTCTAACTAAACCTAGTAAATAAACCGGAAGCAAACCATGAAATAAAACCGGTCTAATAAAAAAACCTACCCATTCACTAACTCTAACCTACACCGTAGGTTGCCGATCGAATGGTGGGTTGGGGTCCGGTGGCTTACCGCGGCGGTCGACGGCGAGGAGGGCTTGCGCGTTGGTGGCGGTGGTGTTCCGGTAGTCCGGGGCGGCGGTGGTGAGGTCGGGGTGATGCGGCGGAGCGAGGCGGAGGCGGTGGTGGAGTGGTTGGAGCTCAGGGACGGCGCAGACGTCGAGGCATGGCGAAAACAGAGCCCGGTGCTCTACAGCTCCGGCGACGGGCGGTGATGCTCAAGGCGGCGGCTCTAGCGATCCCTGGACGAAGAGAGGATGTCAGGGAGGTGCGCGCGGTTGAGGGGTTTCGGCTGACAAGATTTGAGGGCAGGGGGATCCTCACCGGAGTCGAAACAGACGACGGACTACGGCGGTCGACAGCGAGATCCAAAGGAGGAGGGCATGACCTGCGGTGTGTTTTAGGCTAGGGTTTTAGGGGGATTCGGAAGAGGAGGGGTAGGGCTATTTATAGGGCATCAACTTGGAGCAGGGGGCGACTCGGGATCATGATCCCATTGAATTCGGACGTGGCGGCGGCGGCGGCGTCGAACGCGCTCTGGCACAACATAGCGTGGCGAGTAGGAAAGAGATGAGGTGGGGCCGGGGCGTCGGTGAGAGAGGGAGAGGGGTTCGATCGGGCGCTGAGGTAGGCCGGCTCGGGTGTTGGTGGGCTGCGGCTCGGGTGTGGGCTGGGCCGGTTGGCCTGGCTCGCGCCTGGGTCTTTCCCTTTTTTTGAATAGGACAGAGAGAAGAAACTAAACTAAGAGAAAACTATACTATTTTTATATAGGACATATATATATCAAAATTCTCAGGGGAATTAATCCTACAACATGGACATTCTTCTAGAGGCAAAATAGAAACTAAAAAAACATTTTCTGCAAACTCCAAATAAAATTAAAATTTGAATTCAAACCTTTTGGCAATATTTTCTTCTGACATTTTTGGGGTGTCATGTTAGCTCCTCTCATACTTTTTCTCAAGTATTTGTCAGGGATATTGAGGTAGATTTTCAAATGCCAAGTTGAATCCAAATTCAACCAAAACTCAAAAGCCTCTGAAAATTTCCAAATGTCACTCAAATCAAACAAAATGCATAGATGCTTAGCTAATAATTGTAAAACATTCCAAATTGAAAATTTGGGATGTTACATGGATGGATGGTGAAGCGCCATGACATCTTGCGGAAAGCTTCACCCAGCCACGAAGAGACGGATGGATACCCCTTGACCCGAAGCTTACCTGTGCAGCCGCGAGCCATTATGGGCTCTGGCTGGGTTTGTTGGAAATATGCCCTAGAGGCAATAATAAAAGGATTATTATTATATTTCCTTGTTCATGATAATTGTCTTTTATTCATGCTATAATTGTGTTATCCGGAAATCGTAATACATGTGTGAATACATAGACACCAACATGTCCCTAGTAAGCCTCTAGTTGACTAGCTCGTTGATAAATAGATAGTCATGGTTTCCTGACTATGGACATTGGATGTGATTGATAACGAGATCACATCATTAGGAGAATGATGTGATGGACAAGACCCAATCCTAAACGTAGCACAAGATCGTATAGTTTGTTTGCTAGAGTTTTTCCAATGTCAAGTATCTTTTCCTTAGACCATGAGATCGTGTAACTCCCGGATACCGTAGGAGTGCTCTGGGTATACCAAACGTCACAAGTAACTGGGTGACTATAAAGGTATACTACGGGTATCTTCGAAAGTGTCTGTTGGGTTGACACGGATCAAGACTAGGATTTGTCACTCCGTATGACGGAGAGGTATCTTTGGGCCCACTCGGTAATGCATCATCATAATGAGCTCAAAGTGACCAAGTGTCTGGCCACGGGATCATGCATTACGGTACGAGTAAAGTGACTTGCCGGTAACGAGATTGAACGAGGTATTGGGATACCGACGATCGAATCTCGGGCAAGTAACGTACCGATTGACAAAGGGAATTGTATACGGGGTTGCTTGAATCCTCGACATCGTGGTTCATCCGATGAGATCATCGAGGAGCATGTGGGAGCCAACATGGGTATCCAGATCCCGCTGTTGGTTATTGACCGGAGAGCCATCTCGGTCATGTCTACATGTCTCCCGAACCCGTAGGGTCTACACACTTAAGGTTCGGCGACGCTAGGGTTGTAGAGATATGTATATGCAGTAACCCGAAAGTTGCTCGGAGTCCCGGATGAGATCCCGGACGTCACGAGGAGTTCCGGCATGGTCCGGAGGTAAAGAATTATATATAGGAAGTGCTATTTCGGCCATCGGGGCAAGTTTCGGGGTCACCGGTATTGTACCGGGACCACCAGAAGGGTCCCGGGGGTCCACCGGGTGGGGCCACCTATCCCGGAGGGCCCCATGGGCTGAAGTGGGAGGGGAACCAGCCCCTAGTGGGCTGGTGTGCCTCCATTGGGCCTTTCCCCTGCGCCTAGGGTTGGGAACCCTAGGGTAGGGGCGCCCCACTTGCCTTGGGGGGCACTCCACCCCCCTTGGCCGCCGCCCCCTTGGGAGATTGGATCTCCAGGTCCAGCGCCCCCCCTAGGGACCCTATATATAGAGGAGGGGAGGGAGGGCAGCCGTACCCCATGCCCCTGGCGCCTCCCTCTCCCCTCCAAGACCTCCTCCTCCTCCGTAGAGAACGGTGAAGCCCTGCTGTGGTGACTGCTGCATCCACCACCACGCCGTCGTGCTGCTGGATCTTCACCAACCTCTCCTTCCCCCTTGCTAGATCAAGAAGGAGGAGACATCACGCTGACCATACGTGTGTTGAACATGGAGGTGCCGTCCGTTCGGCGCTAGGATCTCCAGTGATTTGGATCACGTCGAGTACGACTTCCTCATCCCCGTTCTTTGAACGCTTCCGTATGTGATCTACAAAGGTATGTAGATGCAATCCGATCACTTGTTGCTAGATGAACTCATAGATGGATCTTGGTGAAACCGTAAGAAATTTTTTGTTTTCTTCAACGTTCCCTTAAAGTGGCATCATGAGCTCGGTCTATGCGTAGTTCTCTTTGCACGAGTAGAACACAATTTGTTGTGGGCGTAGATGTTGTCAACTTTCTTGCCGCTACTAGTCTTATTTTGCTTCAGCGGTATTGTGGGATGAAGCGGCCCGGACCGACCTTACACGTACGCTTACGTGAGACTGGTTCCACCGACTGACATGCACTAGTTGCATAAGGTGGCTAGCGGGTGTCTGTCTCTCCCACTTTAGTTGGAGCGGATTCGATGAAAAGGGTCCTTATGAAGGGTAAATACAAGTTGACAAATCACATTGTGGCTTTTACGTAGGTAAGAAAACGTTCTTGCTAGAACCCTATTGCAGCCACGTAAAACTTGCAACAACAATTAGAGGACATCTAACTTGTTTTTGCAGCAAGTGCTTTGTGATGTGATATGGCCAAAGTTGTGATGAATGATGAATGATATATATGGGATGTATGAGATCATGTTCTTGTAATAGGAATCACGACTTGCATGTCGATGAGTATGACAACCGGCAGGAGCCATAGGAGTTGTCTTTATTTTTTGTATGACCTGCGTGTCATTGAGAAACGCCATGTAAATTACTTTACTTTATTGCTAAACGTGTTAGCTATAGTAGTAGAAGTAATAGTTGGCGAGCAACTTCATGGAGATCATGATGATGGAGATCATGGTGTCATGCCGGTGACAAGATGATCATGGAGCCCCAAGATGGAGATCAAAGGAGCTATGTGATATTGGCCATATCATGTCACTATTATTATTTGATTGCATGTGATGTTTATCATGTTTTTGCATCTTGTTTACTTAGAACGACGGTAGTAAATAAGATGATCCCTCATAATAATTTCAAGAAAGTGTTTCCCCTAACTGTGCACCGTTGCGACAGTTCGTTGTTTCGAAGCACCGCGTGATGATCGGGTGTAATAGATTCCAACGTTCACATACAACGGGTGTAAGACAGATTTACACATGCAAACACTTAGGTTGACTTGACGAGCCTAGCATGTACAGACATGGCCTCGGAACACAGAAGACCGAAAGGTCGAGCATGAGTCGTATAGAAGATACGATCAACATGAATATATTCATCGATGTTGACTAGTCCGTCTCACGTGATGATCAGACACGGCCTAGTTAACTCGGATCATGTTATACTTAGATGACTGGAGGGATGTCTATCTGAGTGGGAGTTCATTATATAATTTGATTAGATGAACTTAATTATCATGAACTTAGTCTAAAATCTTTACAATATGTCTTGTAGATCAAATGGCCCACGCTGTCCTCAACTTCAACGCGTTCCTAGAGAAAACCAAGCTGAAAGATGATGGCAGCAATTATATGGACTGGGTCCGGAACCTGAGGATCATCCTCATAGCTGCCAAGAAAGATTATGTCCTAGAAGCACCGCTAGGTGACGCACCCATCTCACAGAACCAAGACGTTATGAATGCTTGGCAGACACGTGCTGATGACTACTCCCTCGTTCAGTGCGGCATGCTTTACAGCTTAGAACCGGGGCTCCAAAAGCATTTTGAGAGACACGGAGCATGTGAGATGTTCGAAGAGCTGAAAATGGTTTTTCAAGCTCATGCCTGGGTCGAGAGATATGATGTCTCCGACAAGTTCTTCAGCTGTAAGATGGAGGAAAATAGTTCTGTCAGTGAGCACATACTCACTATGTCTGGATTACATAACCGCTTAACTCAGCTGGGAGTTAATCTCCCGGATGACGCGGTCATTGACAGAATCCTTCAGTCGCTTCCACCGAGCTAGAAGAGCTTTGTGATGAACTTCAATATGCAGGGGATGGAAAAGACCATTCCTGAGGTATTTTCAATGCTGAAATCCGCAGAGGTAGAGGTCAAAAAGGAACATCAAGTGTTGATGGTCAATAAAACCACCAAGTTCAAGAAAGGCAAGGGTAAAAAGAACTTCAAGAAGGACGGCAAGGGAGTTGCCGCGCCCGGTAAGCAAGCTGTCGGGAAGAAGCCAAAGAATGGACCCAAGCCCAAGACTGAGTGCTTTTATTGCAAGGGAAGTGATCACTAGAAGCGGAACTGCCCCAAATACTTAGCGGACAAGAAGGCCGGCAACACAAAAGGTATATGTGATATACATGTAATTGATGTGTACCTTACCAGTATTCGTAGTAGCTCCTGGGTATTTGATACCGGTGCGGTTGCTCACATTTGTAACTCAAAGCAGGAGCTGCGGAATAAATGGAGACTGGCGAAGGACGAGGTGACGATGCGCGTCGGGAATGGTTCCAAGGTCGATGTGATCGCCGTCGGCACGCTACCTCTACATTTACCTACGGGATTAGTTTTGAACCTCAATAATTGTTATTTAGTGCCAAGTTTGAGCATGAACATTGTATCAGGATCTCGTTTAATATGAGATGGCTACTCATTTAAATCCGAGAATAATGGTTGTTATATTTATATGAGAGATATGTTTTATGGTCATGCTCCGATGGTGAATAGTTTATTCTTAATGAATCTCGAGCGTAATGCTACACATATTCACAGTGTGAATACCAAAAGATGTAAGGTTGATAACGATAGTCCCACATACTTGTGGCATTTCCGCCTTGGTCACATAGGTGTCAAACGCATGAAGAAGCTCCATGCAGATGGACTTTTAGAGTCTCTTGATTACGAATCATTTGACACGTGCGAACCATGCCTCATGGGTAAAATGACCAAGACTCCGTTCTCAGGAACAATGGAGCGAGCAACCAACTTATTGGAAATCATACATACTGATGTGTGCGGTCCAATGAGTGTTGAGGCTCACGATGGCTATCGTTATGTTCTCACCCTCACTGATGACTTGAGTAGATATGGGTATGTCTACTTAATGAAACACAAGTCTGAAACCTTTGAAAAGTTCAAGGAATTTCAGAGTGAGGTTGAGAATCAACGTGACAGAAAAATCAAGTTTTTGCGATCAGATCGTGGAGGAGAATACTTGAGTCACGAATTTGGCACACACTTAAGAAAATGTGGAATAGTTTCACAACTCACGCCGCCTGGAACACCTCAGCGTAATGGTGTGTCCGAACGTCGTAATCGCACTCTATTGGATACGGTGCGATCTATGATGTCTCTTATCGATTTACCGCTGTCATTTTGGGGCTATGCTTTAGAGACTGCCGCATTCACTTTAAATAGGGCTCCGTCGAAATCCATTGAGACGACACCGTATGAATTATGGTTTGGGAAGAAACCTAAGCTGTCATTTCTAAAAGTTTGGGGATGTGATGCTTATGTCAAGAAACTTCAACCTGAAAAGCTCGAACCCAAGTCGGAAAAATGCGTCTTCATAGAATACCCTAAAGAAACTATTGGGTATACCTTCTACCTCAGATCCGAAGGCAAAATCTTTGTTGCCAAGAATGGATCCTTTCTAGAGAAAGAGTTTATCACGAAAGAAATAAGTGGGAGGAAAGTACAACTTGATGAAGTATTACCTCTTGAACCGGAAAATGGCGCAACTCAAGAAAATGTTCCTGAGGTGCCTGCACCGACTAGAGAGGAAGTTAATGATGATGATCATGAAACTTCAGATCAAGTTGCTACTGAACTTCGTAGGTCCACAAGGACATGTTCCGCACCAGAGTGGTACGGCAACCCTGTCTTGGAAATCATGTTGTTAGACAACGGTGAACCTTCTAACTATGAAGAAGCGATGGCGGGCCCAAATTCTGACAAATGGCTGGAAGCCATGAAATCCGAGATAGGATCCATGTATGAAAATGAAGTATGGACTTTGACTGACTTGCCCGATGATCGGCGAGCCATAGAAAATAGATGGATCTTTAAGAAGAAGACAGATGCGGATGGTAATGTGACCATCTATAAAGCTAGGCTTGTCGCTAAGGGTTATCGACAAGTTCAAGGGGTTGACTACGATGAGACATTCTCTCCCGTGGAAAAGCTGAAGTCCGTTCGAATCATGTTAGCAATTGCCGCATACTATGATTATGAGATATGGCAAATGGACGTCAAAACGGCATTCCTTAACGGTTATCATAAGGAAGAACTGTATATGATGCAGCCGGAAGGTTCTGTCGATCCTAAGAATGCTGACAAGGTGTGCAAGCTCGAACGCTCGATTTATGGGCTGGTGCAAGCATCTCGGAGTTGGAACATTCGCTTTGATGAGATGATCAAAGCGTTTGGGTTTATGCAGACTTATGGAGAAGCCTGCGTTTACAAGAAAGTGAGTGGGAGCTCTGTAGCATTTCTCATATTATATGTAGATGACATACTTTTGATGGGAAATGATATAGAACTTTTGGACAGCATTAAGGCCTACTTGAATAAGAGTTTTTCAATGAAGGACCTTGGAGAAGCTGCTTATATATTAGGCATCAAGATCTATAGAGATAGATCAAGACGCCTCATAGGTCTTTCGCAAAACACATACCTTGATAAGATATTGAAGAAGTTCAATATGGATCAGTCTAAGAAGGGGTTCTTGCCTATGTTGCAAGGTATGAAATTGAGCTCATCTCAATGTCCGACCACGGCAGAAGATATAGAAGAGATGAGTGTCATCCCCTATGCCTCAGCCATAGGTTCTATTATGTATGCCATGCTGTGTACCATACCTGATGTAAACCTTGCCGTAAGTTTGGTAGGTAGGTACCAAAGTAATCCCGGCAAGGAACACTGGACAGCGGTCAAGAATATCCTGAAGTACCTGAAAAGGACTAAGGAAATGTTTCTCGTTTATGGAGGTGACGAAGAGCTCGTCGTAAAGGGTTACGTCGACGCTGGCTTCGACACAGATCTTGATGACTCTAAGTCACAAACCGGATACGTGTATATTTTGAATGGTGGGGCAGTAAGCTGGTGCAGTTGCAAGCAAAGTGTTGTGGCGGATCTACATGTGAAGCGGAGTACATGGCAACCTCGGAGGCAGCGCATGAAGCAGTCTGGGTGAAGGAGTTCATTACCAACCTAGGAGTCATACCCAATGCGTCGGGCCCGATGACTCTCTTCTGTGACAACACTGGAGCTATTGCCCTTGCCAAGGAGCCTAGGTTTCACAGGAAGACCAGGCATATCAAGCGCCGCTTCAACTCCATTCGTGAAAGTGTTCAAAATGGAGACATAGAGATTTGTAAAGTACATACGGACCTGAATGTAGCAGATCTGTTGACTAAACCTCTCCCTAGAGCAAAACATGATCAACACCAGAATTCCATGGGTGTTCGATTCATCACAATGTAACTAGATTATTGACTCTATTGCAAGTGGGAGACTGTTGGAAATATTCCCTAGAGGCAATAATAAAAGGATTATTATTATATTTCCTTGTTCATGATAATTGTCTTTTATTCATGCTATAATTGTGTTATCCGGAAATCGTAATACATGTGTGAATACATAGACACCAACATGTCCCTAGTAAGCCTCTAGTTGACTAGCTCGTTGATCAACAGATAGTCATGGTTTCCTGACTATGGACATTGGATGTCATTGATAAGGAGATCACATCATTAGGAGAATGATGTGATGGACAAGACCCAATCCTAAACATAGCCCAAGATCATATAGTTCGTTTGCTAGAGTTTTTCCAATGTCAAGTATCTTTTCCTTAGACCATGAGATCATGTAACTCCCGAATACCGTAGGAGTGCTCTGGGTATACCAAACGTCACAACGTAACTGGGTGACTATAAAGGTATACTACGGGTATCTCCGAAAGTGTCTGTTGGGTTGACACGGATCAAGACTGGGATTTGTCACTCCGTATGACGGAGAGGTATCTTTGGGCCCACTCGGTAACGCATCATCATAATGAGCTCAAAGTGACCAAGTTTCTGGTCACGGGATCATGAATTACGGTACGAGTAAAGTGACTTGCCGGTAACGAGATTGAATGAGGTATTGGGATACCGACGATCGAATCTCGGGCAAGTAACGTACCGATTGACAAAGGGAATTGTATACGGGGTTGCTTGAATCCTCGACATCGTGGTTCATCCGATGAGATCATCGAGGAGCATGTGGGAGCCAACATGGGTATACAGATCCCGCTGTTGGTTATTGACCGGAGAGCCATCTCGGTCATGTCTACATGTCTCCCGAACCCGTAGGGTCTACACACTTAAGGTTCGGTGACGCTAGGGTTGTAGAGATATGTATATGCAGTAACCCAAAAGTTGTTTGGAGTCCCGGATGAGATCCCGGACGTCACGAGGAGTTCCGGAATGGTCCGGAGGTAAAGAATTATATATAGGAAGTGCTATTTCGGCCATCGGGACAAGTTTCGGGGTCACCGGTATTGTACCGGGACCACCGGAAGGGTCCCGGGGGTCCACCGGGTGGGGCCACCTATCCCGGAGGGCCCCATGGGCTGAAGTGGGAGGGGAACCAGCCCCTAGTGGGCTGGTGCGCCCCCCTTTGGGCCTTCCCCTGCGCCTAGGGTTGGGAACCCTAGGGTGGGGGCGCCCCACTTGCCTTGGGGGGCACTCCACCCCCCTTGGCCGCCGCCCCCTTGGGAGATTGGATCTCCAGGTCCGGCGCCCCCCCTAGGGACCCTATATATAGAGGAGGGGAGGGAGGGCAGCCGTACCCCATGCCCCTGGCGCCTCCCTCTCCCCTCCAAGACCTCCTCCTCCTCCGTAGAGAACGGTGAAGCCCTGCTGCAGTGACTGCTGCATCCACCACCACGCCGTCGTGCTGCTGGATCTTCATCAACCTCTCCTTCCCCCTTGCTGGATCAAGAAGGAGGAGACGTCACATTGACCATACGTGTGTTGAACGCGGAGGTGCCGTCCGTTCGGCGTTAGGATCTCCAGTGATTTGGATCACGTCGAGTACGACTTCCTCATCCCCATTCTTTGAACGCTTCCGTATGTGATCTACAAAGGTATGTAGATGCAATCCGATCACTCATTGCTAGATGAACTCATAGATGGATCTTGGTGAAACCGTAAGAAAATTTTTGTTTTCTGCAACGTTCCCTAACAGGGTTGACCTTAGGCGTGACTCTGGACGGACGGTGCCAGCAGATGTAGAAGAACGGTAGGACATGGATGGGTACCGGCAGTGCTTAGAGAAACTCTACGGAAGACCCTGTTTCGTTCATCCCGTCTTCAAACACCAGGCAGTGCGAGGACATAAAGGAGGGAACGATTCTTGCAGGTAAAATGCACAAGACTCTGCAGAGTAACAACCTAATCGATTAGCCGTGTCCCCGGTTACGGACAAATGAGCCTCTGGAAACTGGAGTATTTCGGAAATCTCAACACCGAACAAATAAATTAATTGAGGGGTTAAATTAATAATTGGGAATGAGACATTGGTTGGCGGAACCATCTCAATAACTACCAACATTTTGTAGTAATTGTAAGCAAGTCCTTTGCTGTAGGGAAAAACTGGCTTTTTTGCAAAAACATAAAACTTAGAGCCCCACAGCCAAATTGCATATAGTGTTAGTTTTGTGATTGTTGTTCTCTCTATGACTTGCCGGCATATTCTAAATGCTGACCTACACGGCTGCAACGTCTCATGTTGCAGAGGAGTTTTCCGACCAGGAGTGAGGCTACGATCTACGCTTGGCGATTGCCCTATGGAGTCGAATGGACTCGCTATTCGTCTACGCTTCCGCAACTTATTTAGTTTATTTCTCATGAGTTGGCCTTCGACCGGATTTATTATGATGTAATAAAGACTCGGTATGAGAACCGTGTAATAAATTCAGGTGTGATTGAACTTTGAATTTTTTTTCATCAATGTACTGTGTGTGCCAGCATGATCTTGGGATGGTACAGCTACACAGACACTTGACCGATTTTGGGTCGGGTCATTACAGAGATGGTATCAGAGCACACGCTGACCGTAGTACGTAACGCCTAGGATCGGAAAGCCATAGGAAGAAACTATTTTATTTTATGTCCTTATCATTCCGTAATACTCCCCTATTCATTTCTGACTTCTCTCCGATTTCAACATTCTAGATGGCCGTCAAGTTCATCCCAGTTCTGCTCCCAGAGTTTTGCCAGCTAGATGAGACAATGCTTTTTGGCAGGAGGCTGGTCCAGATCACCAAGGAATTGAAGATTGCTCTGCCATCTATCACCGGGACCCCTATCATGGCGTTTCCAGAAGGCCGTTGTTATAGGATTAAGGTGCACGTACCAGGGAGAACTTTCGGAAGTCTCTCAGCGCCCGTTGACTTCAAGTTCACTGCTCCCACTTGGATACTCGGGAGAGACATAGCAGTTCATAGTGCACTTGGACGCATCCAGGAGGAATACAGGACCGAGCTTGTTGGATCAGACCACACCATGATTTCTCGCAGGACTGCAGATGGAGAGGTTATCCGCACCATAGATGATGACTCCGTTCGCTCATATGTCCAAGACTTGGAGGCTCACATCAGGGCTCTAGAGATTCAGATGCGCAGGAGCTTGAAGATGGTCCAAAAGTTGCATCTTCATGAAATTGAACTAGAGGATGCAGCACGTGAAGCCCACTATGAGCATGAGGATGATGTCAAGGATTTTATGGAAAGACTCGAGGACCGGAAGAAATATATTGCCACACTGGAGGAGAAGATGGATCTGGGAGAAGACCTTTTCCCGAGTGGAGATGATGGACCTCTCGTGAGCAATGACCAGGATTATGAAGAGAGCTCCACCGAAGGAAGCCGCAAGAGGAGGCGCCGCACCAGAGGATGACGCACCAGAGGATGCAGGGATAATTGATGAAGACATTTAGTCGACCGCCATGTTATTTTATTTTCATTGATCAGTTAGGCCGTTATTTTCGATTAGTCGTGAGATCTTCTAATCCGAGTTTGAACCTTGCTTGAGATGAATGAATAAATGATTGGTGTGATCGTGTTTGTGCATTCATTTGGGTAGTGCTATTTTCTCATTAGACCCTTGTTCTATTCTAATTTCTCATCCACTCCATAACACCAGATGCCTCCGAGATGTGACCCCGGTTTCACTTTCCCACCGGAGCTCACCCAGCTGATTCAACAGCAGAATGCCTTAATGCAAATGCTCATCAAAACCAATGCAACAATGGCAACAATCCGCCACCACCCCCTGTCGATAACCTGACCCGGTTCCTAAGGCTGAATCCGCCGGTGTTCGCTAGTAGCACCGAGCCGACTATAGCTGATGATTGGCTCCGCAAGATCGGAAGGGATCTAACAACTGCTGGATGCACAGATGCTGAGAAGGTGCGTTTTCTGCACATCAACTGAATGGACCTGCAGCCTCTTGGTGGGAAAACTACACCACCACTTATCTGGTCGCCACCATGACATGGGATCAGTTCCAGTGGGCTTTCCTCACCGCATGTCTCAGCTAGATCCATGAGTCTGAAGAAGCATGAGTTCCGCAACTTACGCCAGGGGAACTGTACTGTGGGGCAGTATGTGGATGAGTTCAACAAATTATCTCGATATGCCCCAGATGACGTGGCCACAGATGCCGCAAAACAGGAGAAGTTTCTTGAGGGACTCAATGACGAGCTGGGAATGCAGCTAATGGTGGCTACCTTCAACAACTACCAGGAGCTGGTAGACAAGGCCACTATACTTGAAGGCAAGTAGCAGCAGATTGAAAGCCGCAAGCGGAAATATGGCCAGGGAAAGTACAACTCCGGAGCTCAGCAGAAGCCCCGCTATGCCCCATACTCGGAAGGACATAAACATCACACCCATGGAGGACACAATCATGGAGGACATAACCAAGGAGGGAATGGGAACAATCGCAACCACGACAACAACCCCAAGTCAGGCAATGGAGGCAACGGCAACCAGCATCGTCCTACTCCGACTCAGAAGGATCTGAGTCATATCACCTGTTTCAAGTGCCAGAAGACAGGACACTATGCCACTGATTGTCCGGATGCCAAGCAGAGGAATGGAAACAACAACGGCAATGGGAGCTTAGCAAAGAAGCCCAACCCTTTTCCTCGTGCTCAGGTGAATCACATTGATGTGGAGGACGTCTATGATCAGCCAGACACTGTGGTTGGTAAGTTTTTATTAAATTCACGTCCAGTATTGGTACTCTTTGATTTCGACGCAACGCATTCATTCATATCAAGGGTAGTTATGGAAAAGTATGGGTTGCCCACTAGAACCCTTAGAACCCCGATCCAAGTCACTTCTCCAGGAGGAGGAATGATGGCAGGCTTAGGCTGTCATTCAACCCTCAACATCAGAAATCATGATTTTCCCGTAGACCTCATAGTCTTAGAATCCCAGGGATTGGACGTGATCCTAGGCATGGACTGGTTGACGAAGTTTGAAGGGAACATCGACTGTGCCCGCAAGACGATTTTGCTCACCACCCCAGAGCAGAAGAGGATCAAGTATGTATCCAGACGCACACCAATAAAGAAGCGGGTGAATTACCTCACGGGAGTGGTTCAAGAGGAAGTGCCTGTAGTACAAGATTTTCCGGATGTATTTCCGGAGGAATTACCAGGAATGCCACCGGATAGAGAAATAGAATTTTTGATCGAGTTATTACCTGGCACAGCCCCAATATCTAAGAGACCTTATCGGATGCCCCCGAATGATTTGGAAGAGATCAAGTAGCAGATCAAGGAATTATTGGAGAAAGGATATATTCGCCCAAGTTCGTCACCTTGGGGAGCCCCAGTTCTTTTGGTAGAGAAGAAGGATGGAACCCTGAGAATGGTTGTAGATTATCGTTCATTGAACGACGTGACCATCAAGAATAAGTACCCCCTACCGATGATTAATGATTTATTTGATCAGCTAGTCGGACCCAAAGTATTTCCCAAGATCGATCTTTGATTAGGGTATCATCAGCTGAAGATTCGTGAACAGGATATACCCAAAATAGCCTTCACCACCAGGTATGGTTTATATGAGTATACCGTCATGTCATTCGGATTGACTAATGCCCCTGCGTATTTCATGAGCATGATGAACAAGGTATTTATGGAATATTTGGACAAGTTTGTCGTGGTGTTCATCGATGACATATTGGTTTCTCCAAGAGCGAGGAAGAGCACAAGGAACATCTGCGTCTAGTCCTAGAGAAACTCCAAGAACATCAGTTATATGCCAAGTTCAGCAAATGTGAATTTTGGTTGAAGGAAGTCGGATTCCTCGGACATGTTATTTCAGGAGAAGGAATAGTGGTCGACCCCACCAAGGTTGAATCAGTCACCAACTGGCAATCCCCCACCTCAGTCAAGGAGATCTGCAGTTTTCTCGGACTTGCAGGATATTATCGGAGATTTATTGAGAATTTCTCCAAGATTGCTAAACCCATGACCGAGCTATTGAAAAAGGAAACAAAGTACATTTGGACCGAGGATTGTGAAGCCAGTTTTCAGGAGTTGAAGAAACGTCTGGTTACAGCCCCAGTACTCATTTTGCCGGACATACACAAGGATTATCAGGTGTATTGTGACGCTTCTCGTCAAGGGCTCGGAGGAGTGCTCATGCAGGAAGGAAAAGTTGTAGCTTATACCTCCAGACAGCTACGACCTCATGAGATGAATTATGCCACACACGATTTGGAGTTAGCAGCCGTAGTGCACGCACTCAAGACGTGGAGACATTTCCTTGTCAGAAATAGTTGTGATATTTACACGGATCATAAGAGCTTGAAGTACATTTTCACGCAGAAGGAGTTGAACCTCAGACAAAGGAGATGGCTTCAATTGATCAAGGACTATGATATGAGATTGCATTATCACCCAGGGAAAGAAAATGTTGTAGCAGATTCCTTGAGCCGTAAAAGCCATGTGAAGACCCTCATAGCTGGAGGATTACCTCAGAATTTAGCCGATGATCTCAGAGATCTCCGATTGGAAATAGTACCAAGAGGATTTGTCGCCACCTTGGATATTCAGTCCACTCTGACCGAAAAGATCCGTGAAGCACAAAAGACGGACAAGGAAATTGCAGAGATAAAGGAAAAGATGAGTAAGGGAAAGGCTAAAGGTTTCCGTGAGGATGAACACGGAACTTTATGGTTTGAGGATCGTATCTATGTGCCTAATGACCCAGAGGTCAGGAAGTTAATTCTTCAGGAGGCCCATGACTCACCGTACTTGATTCACCCAGGCAACACCAAGATGTATCTGGACTTGAAGGAAAGTTTTTGGTGGACCGGTATGAAGAAGGATATTGCCGAGTACGTAGCAGTATGCGATGTTTGTCAGCGAGTAAAGGCGGAACATCAGAAGTCGGCAGGGTTACTTCAACCACTGCCGATTCCCGAGCGAAAATGGGAAAAACTTGGAATGGATTTTATCACAGGATTACCCAGGACCCATTCAGGTTATGATTCTATCTGGGTAGTGGTTGATCGCTTGACCAAGGTAGCTCATTTCATTCCCGTGAAGACCACATATACTAGTGCTAAGTTAGCCAAGATACACACGACCAGGATCGTATGTCTGCATGGAGTTCCGAAGAGTATTGTGTCAGATAGAGGAAAACAATTTACCTCAAAGTTTTGGAATCAGTTGCATGAAACCTTGTGTACGAGGCTGGAGTTCAGTACAACTTTTCATCCGCAAATAGATGGACAAACCGAAAGAGTCAACCAGATTCTGGAGGACATGTTGAGAGCCTGTGCGCTAGACTATGGGTCTAGCTGGGATGACAATTTGCTGTACGCAGGGTTCTTGTCATATCCCTAGCTGCTGGTAGTGCTCTAGGCTAGCTTCATGTGTGCATCATGTCTATATTTTCGAAACTTGAATTGAGGAATATTGGAAGCCTCAAAACCCTAAATAAAAGAAGGGCAAAACCCCTAAAAATCTCATTCATTGTTCCAAAATGCTCTTCTTAAATGTTTGATAATTTTTGGCAAGGGTTCTGGTCCCAACCAAAATATTGAACATTTTTAAGGATTTATTTTTGGGACTTTGGATTTAATTCATTAGCTATTTGAATTTGAATTATATTCATATAATTAGAATATAATTTCAAATACCCCTGAAATATTTTATGAGCTTTTGGAAAAGTCCATCTAGCCAAATAAAAATATTCAGAGGAGTTTTTGGCATTGTTTGAATTATTTTTAAATTCAAAACAGTGGCAAAACAAATTTAAAAAATAGAAAACAGAACAGAAATAAAAGAGAGAAGCCCAGCCACTTACCTGGCGCCTACCTGTGCGGCCTGCTGCAGAAGCCGGCCCAGCCCATCTCCCCCCCCCCTGTCGTCTTCCTCGCGCCAGTAGGCAGCGCGCGTGGCCGACGCACGCCGGCGCACGCCTCGGCCACCTCCTGCTTGCCGCTCCACCTCGACGCCTGGACGCCTCTGGGAGACGCCACGCACCCCCCTGGAACCCCCTCGACCTCTCCCATCGCCTCTCCCCTTCTCCGTCCCTCTCGCACACAACCGGCCGAGCGCCACCGTCGCTGACCCTCGCTGCCCTCGCGGCCACCGCCACCCCCTCTTCTCCCCGACGCGCTCCCGAGCTCCGCAGTGCCTCCCTCGACCTCTCCGTCGGCTCACGCGACCGGAGAAGCCCCGAAGCGCCGTCCCGACGCTTTTCCCCTCCTCGGCCACCGAGGACCGCCGCCGTCGATTCGCCGCCGTCGCCGCCTCCCCGAGCTCGCCGTCTGCTCCAACCGACTCCCCGTGAGCTCCTCTTCCTCCCCCCCTTCCCGTTCTCACTCTCGAGCACCACAGCAACTGCACCGAGTTCGGCCGAAACCCGCCGCCGCCTGTGACCGCCGCCGACGTGCCTCCGGCCACCTAGTGGCCCGGCTGTTGTGCTCAGCTTTCTCCCCGCGCTGCGTAGAGCATGTAGGTGCCTCGCACGAGCCTCCCCGGCCACCGTAGCGTCAACCCCGAGCTCGCCCGAGCTCCGGCGACCGCCACGGTCGACGCCGGTGACGACTCCGGCCATCTTAGGCCCAGCCGCTGCCACTACTCGACGCGGACGAGCGCCCGCGTCACGTAGACGCTCTCCGCCGGCCATTTGGTCGCCGGAGGAGGAAACCCGCACCCCTCCGCCGTCTCTGGCTCCGCCGGCGACGAGCCGCGGGTCAACTCCGGCGAGTTGACCCGGGTTTGACCCCGTTGACTACTGGCCATGTGGGCCCAGTTGGACGCCCCTGACTCAATGACAGGTGGGGCCCAGCCCTGTTAGTTAATTAGGATTAGTACTAATTAAATTAGTTAAACTAATTACCCTGCTGACACTGACAGTGGGCCCCGTGGCTATTAACTTGATTAGTTAGAGTTAATTAACTCTGTTAGTCACCTAAGTCACTGACCAGTGGGCCCCACTGGTCAGGTTTGACCCGGACCAGCCCCTGTTGACCTGCTGACGTCATGCCAACGTCATGCTGACGCAGTAATGTTTTCTGGATTTAATTTAATTCTGAAAATTCCAGAAAATAGCTAAAACTTCAATAAATCATAGAAATTTAACCGTAACTCCAAATGAAATAAGTTATATATGAAAAATTATCAGAAAAAAATCAAGGAATCCATCTGTACCATTTTCATGCATGTTTGAACAATGTTTGTCCTCTGTTTTGGACAAAACAAATAAAGGGCATTTAAATAATCATATATGGAGTTGGAATTTGAATCTTGGATTCAAACCAACTTCATTTAATCTGGTTTTAGTTGCATTAGCACAAATCACATCATATTGCCATGTCACATTCATGCATCATATTGTCGCATTGCATTGATTGTGTTCTTCCTTGTTGCCGGTGTTGTTCCCCCTCGATAGACGTTGTACCGGCGATGTGATCGATGACACCGATGAAGAGCTATATTATCTTCAGGAGTGCCAGGCAAGCAAAACCCCCTTGTTCATTCCGATAAAATCCCACTCTCTCGCTCCTGCTCTCTTTTACTGCATTAGGACAACAACGACATATTTGTTACTTGCTGCGGTAGCTGAACCCCTTTATCCTCTGCATGACCTGTCATTGCCACAGTAAATAGATGAAACCCACTAGCATGAGTAGGAGTTGTTTGAGCCCTGATGTGCCTACTCATTCATGCTTGTTTGTCATGCCTGCTACTGCTTAGAGTTGAGTCAGGTCTGATTCATCGGGGATGAATCAGAGGCGTGTGAACATGTCCTACTGTGTGTGAGCTAAGTGTGTGAACACGATTTGGTAAAGGTAGCGGTGAGAGGCCATGTAGGAGTACATGGTGGGTTGTCTCATTGCAGCCGTCCTCAGGAACTGAGTTCTGTGTTTGTGATCCATGACCAGCTACTACCACACATTGGAATGCTTAAGTGCCCCTCTCGACTTATTAATCAACTTGATCTCTGTCCAGGAGTTGCAACTAGTTTCTGGTGTTTGTAGGTAGTGTTAGTAGTCTACCAAGTGGCACCCGGTACAGGTGGGCTTGGGACAGACTAGGCACAGTGGCCCGGTGTACCAAGTGGCACCCGGATGGTGGGCTTGGGAACCCTGCTCACATCGTTTGGGGCCGTAAGCGACACCCCGGCCGGATCTCCTTGCGGATGGAACCCGAATAGGCGATAAACCTGGACTAGAGACTTGTTCGGTTAGTCAGGTCGTGGCCGACTCCCTCGCCCGGCTTCCGCTTGAAGGTTGCCGAGATACATGACGTGTACAGGGCGGTAAGTGGCGAGAGCGTGTGTGAAGAAGTACACCCCTGCAGGGTTAACATCATCTATTCGAATAGCCGGATTCCTCGGATATGGAAACTTGGACCCCTTGCATAGTTCATAGACAAGTGAAAGTGGATACTCTAAAATACGCAAGATAAGCGTGAGTGCTATGGATGGCGTTCTCGTAGGGAGACGGGAGCGGATCCATAGTGGTGTATTGATATGGTGAATATGTGGACTCGTGTGCGCCACTTCAAAAGAGTTACTTGCAGTCGTAGTTTAGGATAGCCACCGAGTCAAAGCTGGCTTGCTGCAGTCAAACTCCACCATCCCCTTTGTTGATAATGATGCATATGTAGATAGATCTGATGTAAGTCTTGCTGGGTACATTTGTACTCACGTTGCTTAATTTATGTTTTTGCAGAGAGACTTCAGTCTCACTAGTAGTTCCACGTGGACTTCGACGTTTAGCTTGTTACCTCAGCTACGATCTTGTGCCCTCGGCAGGATCTGGTAGATAGTCAGGCTTCTCAGCCTTTTTCATTTATAGTTGTCTGTACTCAGACATGTTAAGCTTCCGCATGTGCTTTGATTTGTATGCTCTGAGTGTTGGGTCATGAGACCCATGTTTGTAATATCTCGCTCCTCGGAGCCTAATGAATAATTACTTGAGTTGTAGAGTCATGTTGTGATGCCATGTTGTATTTGCACATATCGAGCATATTGTGTGTATGCTATTGAAATGCTTGGTATGTGTGGGATCTGACTATCTAGTTGTTTATCCTTAGTAGCCTCTCTTACCGGGAAATGTCTCCTGGTGTTTCCACTGAGCCATGGTAGCTTGCTACTGCTCTGGAACATTTAGGCTGGCCGGCATGTGTCCTTCTTCGTTCCTGTGCCTGTCCCTTCGGGGAAATGTCACGCGATGAATACCGGAGTCCTGTTAGCCCGCTACAGCCCGGTTCACCGGAGTCCTGCTAGCCCAGTGCTACAGCCTGGATTCACCCGCTGATGACCGACACGTTCGATGCTGGGTCATGGATGCCTGTCCCTGTAAGTTTGTGCCACTTTGGGTTTACGACTAGCCATGTCAGCCCGGGCTCCTTATCATATGGATGCTAGCGACACTATCATATACGTGTGCCAAAAGGCGCAAACGGTCCCGGGCAAAGGTAAGGCGACACCCGTGGGAATACCGTGCATGAGGCCGCAAAGTGATATGAGGTGTTACATGCTAGATCGATGTGGCATTGAGTCGGGGTCCTGACAGCGTTGGTATCAGAGCTTGACTGCCTGTAGGATTATCAAGCCAAACTGGTCGAAGTTGAGTCTAGAAATTCTTTAGTTATATAAGGGAATTGATTGTGGGATGGAACGTAAGGCTCTTTTTACTCCTTATACCTTATGCCTTCTGATCTGAGTCATCTTATCTTTCCTACGGGGATTAAGAACTAGGCTATCTCTTCTTTCTATCAGGATCACGTGTTGCTAATCCGTAGACTTATAGATTGTTGGATTTAAGTCTCAGTTCAGTTCCTACTACTTCCGTATGTTAATTGTTGATCTCGAAACCTTGATATTGTGTTTCTGAGTGGTTATGCCACCATTTTGTAGTATGTCTCCAAACTTTTTGAGCATTTGCAGCCGTTATGCTGTCCGAGTCATCCCAGGTTTCTAAATATTCTGATGCGTTTGCAAAATCCTTTCCCTCTGGTTTCGATGTTCCTTTGTGCCAGCTCAATCACACTAATTGTTGAGTTGAGGTATTCTATTGCCTTGACATTTATGTTGGAGTTATTATTATGACCCTAGGTGTCTCAGGGGTTATCTAGTGGTCTAGCCATGATTTGTGTCCTAGTGTGATGATTCTGGCCTTTATTCTCGAAAGCATTCCGTGATGCTACTTAGTAGTAGGTATTCTACTCCTTGGGTTTTGAACTCGAGATTCACTCTACCTACTTCATGTTGATAGTAATTGCTAGTGCCTTTAGGATATTAGTAACCCTTGCATTAGTCCTCGATGTTCGTGGTATTTCCTTCTTCCAAATACTATGAACCGTTTATGGCAGATGTTCCTCGCTGATCGAAAGATCACAATCAGAGTGCTCTCGATGGGTTCTCGATTCTATATTGTGACTCTGCCAGTTCTACCTTTCTACATGGGTTATCCGGAAGAAATATGTTGAATTCGTTCGACATGCTAGTCCATGCATCCACAACTTGGAAAATCATATGTTCCTTTGAGTTGTCCCTCTTTAGTTGTTTTTTGGCCCTCGTCTATCAATTGATAGTCAAGAGTATGCGTGCAATCGTTCATCGATACCTATTACTCTTGTGGTCCATCAAGCCATTCTATTCCAGAATGACTAGGAGAAATGAACTCCAGTACCTCATCCATATCTAGGATTGGGTCAAGGTAGTCATGCTCCGCAGATCAAAATGCCAGCCTAGCTTTTGATTCTGTTCTACCCTGAAGTATTACCGTCTTTATGTCAGGATTTTCATGAGGATTGCACCGGCTCTTGTGAATTCTTGATGTAGTGATACTTCTCGCCATCAGTATTCATCCCTCGGTTCCGTGTTGTCGCAACCGGAATGCCGACAAGTGAACCGTGATGTGTGAAATCAATATTCCTAGCAACCTCGTTGCTTGGTAGTTAAAGGACAATAATTTCATTCTTAGCGTGTTGGTTTTTGAATCATCCTTCTAAGACTGATCGTGCTACCTAGTCCATTTTCCTGGTGCACTCCTTGATTGATGAGATAGGATTTTGTTAAGTCCTCGCTCATTTGATCATATCGTCTTGCCCTGAAAAGAAAGATTGCTCTCGAGCTTAGTAACATACCGGTGGTTCGTGATTTTCCGATTATCTTCTCGGAAGTATTACCAGGTTGTCACCTGACCGCTATGTTGAGCTCGTGATCAAGTTGGTTTCTTGTAAACCACCCCCTTCCCCAAAAATCGGTGTTAGATATCCCTGAGCTAGTTGGTTAAGCTAGACAACAACTTGGAGAGTTGGAAGATAAAAGCTTGTCCGACTCCGTTCATTCCAAAGGGATATCCTTGCGTGTGTGTGTTGAAGAAAGATGATATCTTCAATTATTGGTCCCTGTGATCAGTTGCTGGACCTATTGCCTTATCAATCCTTTGATTTGAGTGTGGGCTATCGTCAAATCAAATCAGTACCAACGATGCTCGTAATGTTGCCTTACTCGTGGTTGATCCCTCGAGCATACACCATTACATCTTTGGTCTGACCAATACTACCACCGTGTTCACATGATGGCGGAAGTCCAGTGATATGGAAATTCCGATGAATTGTTGTTGAGCCCATTGACAACATCCTTATCTCCTCCATGATTTTGTTGAACATTAAGCTAGTGTTGGAAACTTGTGTAAGCATTTTCTTCATGCCCCGTTTATGAAGTGTATGTTGGATGAAAGAAGTGACTTCCTTTGATTCACGTGCATTTGATGTAAGTTGCCGTCGTGAATTCGAGAAAGTTTGTTTTTTTTGCTCCTCTGGAATCATCCCAAGTCAGTCATGCATGTGCGAAGTATTCTATGGTTTGATAGACTGATCATCTTCATTCCATATGTATCCCTAGCACACCAAGCCACTGATTGATTTGTTCAAGGAAAAGGAGTTGCTGTGCAAATACTAGTTCATGCACAAGATTCCTATATCCTCAATGATGGTTCCCTACCAGAACTCGGTAGTGTTTTATTGTAAGACTACCATGTGATCATGTTTGTCTGAGGCAGCGTGTTCACACATGTGTAGCAGAACCAGCTCATGTTTTGGAGCTTGCTATCGCAGTTCATTTCCCGAGAATCTCGCAACGTCATTTCGTCGATTTGTGTTGCAAACCTTCATTTTTCTTCCTAGACTCGATGAGTCTGGAATATCCTGACACCAACCAGATCTGAATCTCAGGCAGATATGATGGTTGGAACATTTCCCAAGAACTATAATATTGGCCCCTCGATAACCGGTAAAGTGGATGTCGTGGCCAACACACCCAGCCGGAAGACCTATTATTGTAGTATCTTGTTTGAGGAAGTTGGCCACCTCCCCATAAGGATTTCGCAGGATTTACCTCCGTAGTTATTCCTTATGGATTCTTGTGCTCCCGAAGTCCGACCTTTTACTTGATGTTCTAGATATCAAACCATAATTATCTATGGATTACGCTAGCACATCAAGGAGAACATTAGAAGCGGAGTGCTAAATGTCTCTCGGTCGATCATCCAGATTTTGTTTCCTTGGCCTCGCTAAGGTGAAATCTGAGAAAGTGTTATCTTCCTTTGCATCTGTATCATCCATCATTATTCATCATGGTAGTAAGTTGTGTTGCCAGGATCCTTGACACGGGTATTGGTAAAGCCTTGATGATTATGGAAATGCTCAAGTTCTTGAGAGCACGCACAAGCGTTAGGTGTTACCATCGGCACTAACTGGATTGCTCTCAGCTTCCTCGGTTATGCTATAACTTTTCAAACAGTGGATTCACTCTCTATTGTTGGGTTCTTCCCCAGTTACCAGAATCATTCCCAGCATTTGCATTTTGTCTCCAGCTTGCACCGCCAATGTACCATTCTACCATGGGTCTCTTCCATTTCCGGTGATAAGCAAATTCATCCATTACGTTGTCTTCAACAAGGTAATCCACATCATCCAAGTCCGAGTATGCCATTCTACCGAACCCCTCCAAACGATCACTCAAGAATTGCCTTAGGCTGGTATAAAGAGTTTCAATGATCTCGGAATCAAAAGTAATTCTTTTTGCCACCTAAGGGGATATATCTACGAGTCACCATCCCTAAGGTGTCTCGTTGTGGTACCATGGCAACTCAACTCCTCGCTACGTTGACAACCGTTCACCACCCTCTTAGGTGTGGAATTGTTGTCTACTTAGTGAGTCCTCGTCATCTGTCTCACTCCATTTCTTCAGATGTATGCTTCGTGTCTCAGCTCAGGAGATGTTGCTATGACTCATCTTGTGAGCTGATCCTAAGTTGATTGATCTTCGAGAAGATCGATCCTTCTGGAGTTTTCCTTTCCTCTTCTTGTCATGATTAGCTAGAGTTCTCACAGCAAGACATCAAGACAATGATGGTGATCAAATCAACGTTCATTTGAAGTGCAACCTGGATCGTGAAGATTATACTAGTTTGCGTTTCCCCTTCATCTTACCCTACGCTTGAATCTCGGGACGAGATTTTTGTTTAGTAGGGGTGAGTTGTCACATCCCTAGCTGCTGGTAGTGCTCTAGGCTAGCTTCATGTGTGCATCATGTCTATATTTTCGAAACTTGAATTGAGGAATATTGGAAGCCTCAAAACCCTAAATAAAAGAAGGGCAAAAACCCTAAAAATCTCATTCATTGTTCCAAAATGCTCTTCTTAAATGTTTGATAATTTTTGGCAAGGGTTCTGGTCCCAACCAAAATATTGAACATTTTTAAGGATTTATTTTTGGGACTTTGGATTTAATTCATTAGCTATTTGAATTTGAATTATATTCATATAATTAGAATATAATTTCAAATACCCCTGAAATATTTATGAGCTTTTGGAAAAGTCCATCTAGCCAAATAAAAATATTCAGAGGAGTTTTTGGCATTGTTTGAATTATTTTTAAATTCAAAACAGTGGCAAAACAAATTTAAAAAATAGAAAACAGAACAGAAATAAAAGAGAGAAGCCCAGCCACTTACCTGGCGCCTACCTGTGCGGCCTGCTGCAGAAGCCGGCCCAGCCCATCTCCCCACCCTGTCGTCTTCCTCGCACCAGTAGGCAGCGCGCGTGGCCGACGCACGCCGGCGCACGCCTCGGCCACCTCCTGCTTGCCGCTCCACCTCGACGCCTGGACGCCTCTGGGAGATGCCACGCACCCCCCCTGGAACCCCCTCGACCTCTCCCATCGCCTCTCCCCTTCTCCGTCCCTCTCGCACACAACCGGCCGAGCGCCACCGTCGCTGACCCTCGCTGCCCTCGCGGCCACCACCACCCCCTCTTCTCCTCGACGCGCTCCCGAGCTCCGCAGTGCCTCCCTCGACCTCTCCGTCGGCTCACGCGAACGGAGAAGCCCCGAAGCGTCGTCTCGACGCTTTTCCCCTCCTCGGCCACCGAGGACCGCCACCGTCGATTCGCCGCCGTCGCCGCCTCCCCGAGCTCGCTGTCTGCTCCAACTGACTCCCCGTGAGCTCCTCTTCCTCCCCCCCCTTCCCGTTCTCACTCTCGAGCACCACAGCAACTGCACCGAGTTCGGCCGAAACCCGCCGCCGCCTGTGACCGCCGCCGACGTGCCTCCGGCCACCTAGTGGCCCGGCTGTTGTGCTCAGCTTTCTCCCCCCGCAGCGTAGAGCATGTAGGTGCCTCGCACGAGCCTCCCCGGCCACCGTAGCGTCAACCCCGAGCTCGCCCGAGCTCCGGCGACCGCCACGGTCGACGCCGGTGACGACTCCGGCCATCTTAGGCCCAGCCGCTGCCACTACTCGACGCGGACGAGCGCCCGCGTCACGTAGACGCTCTCCGCCGGCCATTTGGTCGCCGGAGGAGGAAACCCGCACCCCTCCGCCGTCTCTGGCTCCGCCGGCGACGAGCCGCGGGTCAACTCCGGCGAGTTGACCCGGGTTTGACCCCGTTGACTACTGGCCATGTGGGCCCAGTTGGACGCCCCTGACTCAATGACAGGTGGGGCCCAGCCCTGTTAGTTAATTAGGATTAGTACTAATTAAATTAGTTAAACTAATTACCCTGCTGACACTGACAGTGGGCCCCGTGGCTATTAACTTGATTAGTTAGAGTTAATTAACTCTGTTAGTCACCTAAGTCACTGACCAGTGGGCCCCACTGGTTAGGTTTGACCCGGACCAGCCCCTGTTGACCTGCTGACGTCATGCCAACGTCATGCTGACGCAGTAATGTTTTCTGGATTTAATTTAATTCTGAAAATTCCAGAAAATAGCTAAAACTTCAATAAATCATAGAAATTTAACCGTAACTCCAAATGAAATAAGTTATATATGAAAAATTATCAAAAAAATCAAGGAATCCATCTGTACCATTTTCATGCAAGTTTGAACAATGTTTGTCCTCTGTTTTGGACAAAACAAATAAAGGGCATTTAAATAATCATATATGGAGTTGGAATTTGAATCTTGGATTCAAACCAACTTCATTTAATCTGGCTTTAGTTGCATTAGCACAAATCACATCATATTGCCATGTCACATTCATGCATCATATTGTCGCATTGCATTGATTGTGTTCTTCCTTGTTGCCGGTGTTGTTCCCCCTCAATAGACGTTGTACCAGCGATGTGATCGATGACACCGATGAAGAGCTATATTATCTTCAGGAGTGCCAGGCAAGCAAAACCCCCTTGTTCATTCCGATAAAATCCCACTCTCTCGCTCCTGCTCTCTTTTACTACATTAGGACAACAACGACATATTTGTTACTTGCTGCGGTAGCTGAACCCCTTTATCCTCTGCATGACCTGTCATTGCCACAGTAAATAGATGAAACCCACTAGCATGAGTAGGAGTTGTTTGAGCCCTGATGTGCCTACTCATTCATGCTTGTTTGTCATGCCTGCTACTGCTTAGAGTTGAGTCAGGTCTGATTCATCGGGGATGAATCAGAGGCGTGTGAACATGTCCTACTGTGTGTGAGCTAAGTGTGTGAACACGATTTGGTAAAGGTAGCGGTGAGAGGCCATGTAGGAGTACATGGTGGGTTGTCTCATTGCAGCCGTCCTCAGGAACTGAGTTCTGTGTTTGTGATCCATGACCAGCTACTACCACACATTGGAATGCTTAAGTGCCCCTCTCGACTTATTAATCAACTTGATCTCTGTCCAGGAGTTGCAACTAGTTTCTGGTGTTTGTAGGTAGTGTTAGTAGTCTACCAAGTGGCACCCGGTACAGGTGGGCTTGGGACAGACTAGGCACAGTGGCCCGGTGTACCAAGTGGCACCCGGATGGTGGGCTTGGGAACCCTGCTCACATCGTTTGGGGCCGTAAGCGACACCCCGGCCGGATCTCCTTGCGGATGGAACCCGAATAGGCGATAAACCTGGACTAGAGACTTGTTCGGTTAGTCAGGTCGTGGCCGACTCCCTCGCCCGGCTTCCGCTTGAAGGTTGCCGAGATACATGACGTGTACAGGGCGGTAAGTGGCGAGAGCGTGTGTGAAGAAGTACACCCCTGCAGGGTTAACATCATCTATTCGAATAGCCGGATTCCTCGGATATGGAAACTTGGACCCCTTGCATAGTTCATAGACAAGTGAAAGTGGATACTCTAAAATACGCAAGATAAGCGTGAGTGCTATGGATGGCGTTCTCGTAGGGAGACGGGAGCGGATCCATAGTGGTGTATTGATATGGTGAATATGTGGACTCGTGTGCGCCACTTCAAAAGAGTTACTTGCAGTCGTAGTTTAGGATAGCCACCGAGTCAAAGCTGGCTTGCTGCAGTCAAACTCCACCATCCCCTTTGTTGATAATGATGCATATGTAGATAGATCTGATGTAAGTCTTGCTGGGTACATTTGTACTCACGTTGCTTAATTTATGTTTTTGCAGAGAGACTTCAGTCTCACTAGTAGTTCCACGTGGACTTCGACGTTTAGCTTGTTACCTCAGCTACGATCTTGTGCCCTCGGCAGGATCTGGTAGATAGTCAGGCTTCTCAGCCTTTTTCATTTATAGTTGTCTGTACTCAGACATGTTAAGCTTCCGCATGTGCTTTGATTTGTATGCTCTGAGTGTTGGGTCATGAGACCCATGTTTGTAATATCTCGCTCCTCGGAGCCTAATGAATAATTACTTGAGTTGTAGAGTCATGTTGTGATGCCATGTTGTATTTGCACATATCGAGCATATTGTGTGTATGCTATTGAAATGCTTGGTATGTGTGGGATCTGACTATCTAGTTGTTTATCCTTAGTAGCCTCTCTTACCGGGAAATGTCTCCTGGTGTTTCCACTGAGCCATGGTAGCTTGCTACTGCTCCGGAACACTTAGGCTGGCCGGCATGTGTCCTTCTTCGTTCCTGTGTCTGTCCCTTCGGGGAAATGTCACGCGATGAATACCGGAGTCCTGTTAGCCCGCTACAGCCCGGTTCACCGGAGTCCTGCTAGCCCAGTGCTACAGCCTGGATTCACCCGCTGATGACCGACACGTTCGATGCTGGGTCATGGATGCCTGTCCCTGTAAGTTTGTGCCACTTTGGGTTTACGACTAGCCATGTCAGCCCGGGCTCCTTATCATATGGATGCTAGCGACACTATCATATACGTGTGCCAAAAGGCGCAAACGGTCCCGGGCAAAGGTAAGGCGACACCCGTGGGAATACCGTGCGTGAGGCCGCAAAGTGATATGAGGTGTTACATGCTAGATCGATGTGGCATTGAGTCGGGGTCCTGACAGTTCTTGTACAACAACAGCTATCAGACCAGTCTGAAGATGGCCCCTTTCTAAGCTCTATATGGAAGGAGGTGCAGAACCCCATTGTTGTGGGATGGTGTCAGAGACCGAAAACTTTTTGGTCCCAATCTTATCAGAGACTCTGAAGAGAAAGTCAAGCTGATTCGAGATAGACTCAAGATAGCCCAGTCGAGACAGAAGAGTTATGCCGACAGTAAAGACAAGGAGATAACGTATGAAGTTGGAGACCGAGCATATCTTCGTGTGTCCCCACTTCGTGGAATCAAGAGATTTGGGGTTAAAGGAAAATTAGCACCCAGGTTCATTGGCCCCTACAAAATCCCTAAACGCAGAGGAGAAGTTGCGTATAAGCTGGAATTGCCAGAAGGATTGTCAGGAGTTCACGATGTCTTTCACGTATCCGAGCTGAAGAAATGTCATGCCGAGATGGCTGATGTTCCTTTGAGAGACACTGTGCCCCTAGAGGCCATACAGCTGGAAAGTGATCTGACTTATGAGGAGAAACCCATCAGAATTCTTGAGACTGCGAACAGATTTACCCGCAGCAAGATCATCAAATTTTGCAAGGTTCTGTGGAGCCACCACTCCGAGGAGGAAGCCACCTGGGAGCGAGAAGAAGATCTCCGCCGAGACCACCCGCACCTATTTGCTAACCAACCCGAATCTCGAGGGCGAGATTCATCTTAAGGTGGGTAGGTTTGTAACATCCCAAATTTTCAATTTGGAATGTTTTACAATTATTAGGTAAGCATCTATGCATTTTGTTTGATTTGAGTGACATTTGGAAATTTTCAGAGGCTTTTGAGTTTTGGTTGAATTTGGATTCAACTTGGCATTTGAAAATCTACCTCAATATCCCTGAAAAATACTTGAGAAAAAGTATGAGAGGGGCTAACATGACACTCCAAAAATGTCAGAAGAAAATATTGCCAAAAGGTTTCAATTCAAATTTGAATTTTATTTGGAGTTTGCAGAAAATGTTTTTTTTAGTTTCTGTTTTGCCTCTAGAAAAATGTCCATGTTGTAGGATTAATTCCCCTGAGAATTTTGATATATATATGTCCTATATAAAAATAGTATAATTTTCTCTTAGTTTAGTTTCTTCTCTCTGTCCTATTCAAAAAAAGGGGAAAGACCCAGGCGCGAGCCAGGCCAACCGGCCCAGCCCACACCCGAGCAGCAACCCACCAACGCCCGAGCCGGCCTACCTCAGTGCCCGACCGAACCCCCTCTCCCTCTCTCACCAACGCGCCGGTCCCACCTCATCTCTTTCCCCCTCGCCACGCTATGCCGCGCCAGAGCGCGTTCGACGCTGCCGCCGCGTCCGAATTCAACGGGATCATGATCCTGAGTCGCCCCCTTCTCCAAGTTGATGCCCTATAAATAGCCCTACCCCTCCTCTTCCGAATCCCCCTAAAACCCTAGCCCAAAACACACTGCAGCTCACGCCCTCCTCCTTTGGATCTCGCCGTCGACCGCCACAGTCTGCTGTCTGTTCCGACTCCGGTGAGCGTCCCCCTGCCCTCAAATCTTGTCACCCGAAACCCCTCAACCGCGCGCACCTCCCTGACAACCTCCCTCTGTCCAGGGATCACCGGAGCCGCCGCCTTGAGCATCACCGCCCTTCACCGGAGCTGCAGAGCACCGGGCTCTGTTTTCGCCATGCCTCGACGTCCGTGCCATTCCCGAGCTCCAACCACTCCACCACCGCCTCCGCCTCGCTCCGCCGCATCACCCCGACCTCGCCACCGCCGCCCTAGACCACCGGAACACCACCGCCACCAACGCCCGAGCCCTCCTCGCCGTCGACCGCCGCGGTAAGCCACCGGACCCCAACCCACCGTTCGATCGGCAACCTACGGTGTAGATTAGAGTTAGCGAATGGGTAGGTTTTCTTATTAGACCGGTTTTATTTCACGGTTTGTTTCTGGTTTATTTAGTAGGTTTAGTTAGACCAAACCGATCGGTTTTTTTTCTGTTAGCCCATGGACACAGTGACCTATTGATTGCCTGCGCGTTAGATAATTTTAGAGCGCTCACTGTTTCGGCCCGTTAGCACCCTAGTTGTTTTAGTTGTATTCTTTGTTTTTGTTTTTAAAACCGATTAGTTCTGTTCTTGTAAAATCTGTATCTTTTAGGATATTTATTATTTTTAGTTGATTATTTTTTGTTAGATTACAAATTTCTTGTAACTTCTGTAGAAATTAGATTCGGCCATGTTTAAGTTTGTAAAAATAGTTTTATATTAGTTTTAGTCGGATTAGTAATTCTGCTATAAATTGAGCTAGGATTATTATTTTTAGGTGATTCTTTTTGCCACTGCTTAGTTTTGACCTAGCCTAGAAGTAGGAACTTGTTGGGTATTTGTAGAATTATATTAGAATTAGTTTTAGTCAAATCAAGCTTTTCTAGTTTTTTTAGCTTGCTGCCACTTCCTGTTGTTCTAGTTATTATAGAATTTTAATTTACCCCTGCTATAGCTTATTTTAGATTAGTTTCTGTAGTTACAAAGGGTGAACATTTATTTACAGCAAAATAAAAAGTTTTATTTTATTTTCTTATTAGTTTTGTTTTAGGTATAACAGGAGTTCTATAACAGATTTTGATTTGATTCTTTTTGCACCTAGTTTGTATGTTGTTTTCCTTTATGTTAGTTAGAAAAACCATTGTTTTGGATCTATTAAGAAAAGTGTTAGTAGGTTAAAACTATTTCTTTGTTGTTGCTTGATGTGATGAAAACCTTGATTTTGTTTTCCTCGAGTTTTCTTTGATTTTGGTTTGAGTGCTTGTGTGTTTTCCTTTAGCTTGCTGATATGTTATTAGTGAAATACTTATTTATGCTATTGTTTGACTCGATAGAATTTCCAGAGTGCGAAGCTTGCTATCTCGAGTCACTAGCGTTTGAAGACCGTCAGCCAGGCAAGTCATTTGATCATGTTTTACAATACCTATGATTTTGTTGCATTAGAATTGTTCCTCCCCACCATGCACGCAGTAGGAGAATTTGAAGTTATGTCTTGAGTAGTATCATGAGGTAGGATGAACCCAACTCCCCTGGGTACTATTGCCCGGGACGATGTAGTTTACCTTGCTATGCTCGTAGACGGGGTTGGTTGAGAGATTCATAAGGGAGATGTGAGAGTCAAGATGATGACAACCCCATGACTTCAATATCAAGATGGACTTCTAATTCACTACTGGGTGGAGGACGGTTGACAGGCACCCTGGAGAAACCAGTGGATGGCCGGGATGCACGGAGAAGCGCCATGACATCTTGCGGAAAGCTTCACCCAGCCACGAAGAGACGGATGGATACCCCTTGACCGGAAGCTTACCTGTGCAGCCGCAAGTCTTTATGGGCTCTGGCTGGGTTGACCTTAGGCATGACTCTGGACGGACGGTGCCAACAGATGTAGAAGAACGGTAGGACATGGATGGGTACCGGCAGTGCTCACAGAAACTCTACGGAAGACCCTGTTTCGTTCATCCCTTCTTCAAACACCAGGCAGTGCGAGGACATAAAGCAGGGAACCATTCTTGCGGGTAAAGTGCACAAGACTCTGCAGAGTAACAACCTAATCGATTAGCCGTGTCCCCGGTTACGGACAAATGAGGCTCTGGAAACTGGAGTATTTCGGAAATCTCAACACCGAACAAATAAATTAATTGAGGGGTTAAATTAATAATTGGGAATGAGACATTGGTTGGCGGAACCATCTCAATAACTACCAACATTTTGTAGTAATTGTAAGCAAGTCCTTTGCTGTAGGGAAAAACTGGCTTTTTCGCAAAAACCTAAAACTTAGAGCCCCACAGCCAAATTGCATATAGTGTTAGTTTTATGATTGTTGTTCTCCCTATGACTTGCCGACATATTCTAAATGCTGACCTACACGGCTGCAACGTCTCATGTTGCAGAGGAGTTTTCCGACCAGGAGTGAGGCTACGATCTACGCTTGGCGATTGCCCTATGGAGTCGGATGGACTCGCGATTCGTCTACGCTTCCGCAGCTTATTTTGTTTATTTCTCATGAGTTTGCCTTCGGCAGGATTTATTATGTTGTAATAAAGACTCGGTATGAGAACCGTGTAATAAATTCAGGTGTGATTGAACTTTGAATTTTTTTCATCAATGTACTGTGTGTGCCAGCATGATCTTGGGATGGTACAGCTACACAGAGACTTGACCGATTTTGGGTCGGGTCCTTACAGAGCGGGGGGATATGGTACGCGCGAGCTACCAAGGAAGATGGCGCGGGCGGGCGAGCAGTGAGCGGGGGTAAATGGTGTGCGGCCGACGATGGGGAAGAGAGGAGGAAGAAGAAGAGACTAGTTGAATTGTTCTCTCTGACCGAGATGGGGAATAAATGGATCGCGAGGACTTCCTTTCTACAGTATCCCTATGCCTCTACGCTCACTTCACTCATTTTGCTCCATACCTAGTCACTTGTTGAAATCTGTAGAAAGACAAATACTCTGTATTTGGGAACAGAGGGAGGCTTTTACTCCGTACTATTTGGGAACAGAGGGAGTATCACCATATGGAGGGAACAGAGGAAGATTGAAATATGAACATGTAAATGGGAGGGAGTAAGCCCCATGCATGCATGCATGCATGCAACATGCAACACTCACACGTACACATGGACACACGCAACACTCATGCACCCATGCGGCACACAGCACACGATGCAACACACACGCTCACGCTCAAGTGCTCAACCTACTCCCTACGTCCGTGAAAGACTGTACATTTAGAGATTTACACATTGACCAGGGCATAATGAATGCCCAAAAGTAGCAGACTTATGTGTGCATGCGACCATTGAGATAAGAAGATTAAATGAAGGCCGTTGCATGCTATAATTAAGGATAGACATGTAGCCAATACCTACAGCACAAGTTGGTGCATTAGTTAATCAATGTCGATTTAGACTAAAGGCTAAATGCATTGGAAGTGTAGATGTACATCATGTAGTACACTCTTTGTTGGAAGACCGAGGGAGGACACATGCATGCACTCACAAATATAGCCAGGGCGGTTCGCGCGCAATGGTTGGACTCGTGTCGCGCCTGCGTAAAGTTTTGTTTAACTGATTTCTTTGCTCTGCCAACTAACAGGTGGGACCCAGAAACCAGGTGACAATTTAACCATTCAACAAAGTGCCACGTCGACTATGTGGTCGGTCAGTAGGGTGCAATACGATGATCTACGATGAGCTAGTGATCGCATAATCGCCGCAAAACTATATATAGTGACCGTAAAGAGCGTACTGTTACATATGTTGACCGCCAGTGTATTTTTCTCATTTCAAATTAAGCCATATTAATCGGAAAGGACATAGTATGGACTACTACTACTAGTACTAGTACTTCTTTGATGTGTCCTGTCAACGCGCTGAACGAGGAGAAGCTTGCTTACTACGCCTCTCCCTCGCCCACGCACGCGGTGGTTCGCAGGATGAGGAGAGAGTTTTGACTACATCACCCTCTCCCTCTCCCTCTCGCTCTCCCTCGCCCTCGCCCTCGCGGTGGACGTGCAGCAGTTCAATCGGTGTCAGATTGCCAGAAGCATATTGTACTGTAGTATCATCATTGTTGGACCTTCCGAAGAGACAAAAAGCCAAGTGCAAGGTTCACACGAGTACAAACTATTGAACCTCCCAAAGAGGCAAAGAGCCAAGAGCAAGGTTTTATAGGAGTTGTCATCCTAGTAGGAGTGTACTAGTACAACTATAGCGAACGATGCTACTGTATGATGCCGCCACATCACGTATATCCAAAGTTGTGCCACCTTTTTACTCAAAGAGCGTGTTGGAGCCCGTGCAACAACCACACAAGTTGCACATACACATAACACATTTACTAGTAATAAATTCTAAAGGACAAATGCCAGTATGCCACACAAGTTCATCTCCAACTCATGTGATAAATTTGTGCACGACTAGTCTACATATATTCACACCGCTACCGTTCACAATTACCGTACTCCACTTACACGTTATAGATGGGCTACATGTCCTCCTCCAGGTTCCAGTCCCAGGTGTTCTTCATGGATGGCACGATCCATAGCGGTGGGCAACGGGAATCATTGTCGTAGCTTTCTAGTCCGGTTCCACACGATGGAGACTCATCCAAGCTGAAGCGGCATAAATCAGGGATAGTGTGTCCCAGCATGTCGTTCATCCGGTGGTTTGCACTGAAGACACAACCTTGCTTCATGAACGGCAGGCCTTCCGTGTCGTGCACGGAAGGTCGCATCCGCTTCACAATGGGGTAGTTGTCCCCGATGAAAAGCGAGTACTCTCCCAGAGTGTTCCTCGGCACCCACGTAGCATCACGGGGGTCGAACTCGGCGCCGTTCATCTGGTACACGCGGCATCCCAAATCTGGACACATGGTGACGTACATAGTCAAGGTCCATGCATAATAATGTTGTGCTCAAATGTGTCGGTCAGTAATACTGTGCAGCAAATAGTACTACTCCGGTATAGAGGAAGTAAAATAACCGGCTTATTATATATAGCCACTCTTGGCTACATGGATGAGATAGTAAGACATGTAAAAACAAAAATGGTGGCAGCTAGTGGGTTCAAGTCTTCAAGGGCCTAGCTAGCTATACACGTCCTCCAAGGTAAAAAGTACTCCTACTAGTACTACAAAGTATACTACTAGTACAACAATGAAAGAGAAGGCGAGAGGGTTAAAAAATGGAATACCTGGGTAGATGGTGACGGTCCGATCGTGGTAGATTATGTGACCATGTTGCACATCAGTGGTACCGTGGGTAACGACTGCTAAGATAGTTGATCCCAATATGCCAAAGTCAGCTACAAGGTTCCAGGTTAGACCGAATCACGGATGCAAATGCACATCTAGGATCGGCAATCTTATTTTGATCGGGGGATGACTGGTCCCTGCAAATAATGGAGTACTGTTAGGGATGCAAATGATGGTTTGTGCATTCTGTCTGTAATCTCCCGTACCGTAGGATGTCAACCAGATGAAACAAGTCCCCTGGCTTGTCACCGCGAAGATGCGGCCTAGATGGCGCACGGCGTCTTCAAACGTGTAGGGGTACAAATCTGCCTCCGCCAACATGCACCAGCCTCTGCCGTTACTGCCTCCTACATTGATGGCAATCCTTATGTCGAACACCGCGATGAGATAGTAATCGTCGTAGCCGCGTCGCTTTGTCGGCGGGTCCACAATTGCTATCTTCTTCAATCTCATGTAGCCATCATCATACGTATTCTTTCCCAGCCAGTCCGGAAGGCCGATCCCAATGGTGGAGAGGGGGTCTACCGGAACAGCCGCACTACTGTGGATGTTGTGCAAAATGATGGTGGTATCCGGTCGGAGGTATGCAAGCCAATATTCGTTGGCACCAACCCAGACCTATATATAAGACGGTTGGCAGCGGAGAAATTACGGGAAGGAAATGGAATAACTAAGTACTACATGATCAAACTCCATTACTGACCTGCTCATCGGACAAAATCTGACTACCTCTCAACATCGGCAACTCTAGCGGAGTCAACGTGCAACCATGGCCAGGGAGCGGTGGATTGTTTGAAGGATTGTCCCATAGAAGAACCTTCTCCTCGAGGATGCATGGAAGACCAACAAGCACGGCCTGTTTAAGCAGCGTCTTGAAAAAGTTGGTGCAGGAAGCATCGAGTCTTGCGGCGGTGAGGACGTCGGAGCGGCGTGCGATTTCTCCCACAGGATCGTTGTGCAAGGTCTCCCAGCCCCGACGAGGAGGAGAACCGCCTGGCGAATCCATGGGAGCAACGACGAACTGCCTTCTCTTCGGGGGGAGGGGAACTGGCGAGGAGGAGATAAGAGCATAGTAACCGCAGGGCCTCGTCCCTTCTAACTGTAGATCGTTCCTCAGCGAAGGGCTGAGGCTATTATTTACTACTGGTACTCCCTCCGATTCTTTTTACTCTACGCATAAGAGCAGATCTAGATACCAAAGCAGGGGCTCGCTACATGCTTTCTGGATGGAAATACCCCTGGCGCATGGATGGGAGGAATTAGCAGCTATAAATGCCCCATGCAGCCCATTGGCTGTCCGCCCGCATTCTCCTCTCTCTGCATGCTGCATGGATGTCTCCCTCTCTCTCACATGACTGCATGCGTTGGCGCTGGCCTATGAGAAGCTCGCGTGGAGATAGCAATCTTCTCTCCAGAAGAGATTTTTTTTGAAAGAAAGGGATTATGGAACGTTATGGGATTGCATTATACTGTAAATAATAGCACTAGTAAGAAATTTTTGGCACTAGGTAGTAGTTTTTGGCGTGGATTAAGAAATTTTGGGTATGTTTTTGCCATTTTTTGTACACGCCAACTAGTGTCAAAAAACGTCTTACATTATGTGACGGAGGAGTACGTACTCGTACTATAGTAGTAGTAGTACTACTACTACTACTTTTCTCAACTAGTAGTGCGATGTACTATACTTCTAGTCTAGTCTAGTATAGTGCACCAGTTTTGAACTCCTGAATCTCAGGGCCAAGGAGCTACAGTTGGAAGTGGAGGGTACTACTGTTCTCTAGAACCATCGCTGTACTATCAATGCAGGGGAAGTACACCTGCGTAGTGCCCTAGTGGGTACTCTCGATGCTCTATTCAGCCGCTCCTCTGACGTACCTGGCCTACTCAGCCGCTCCTCTCACGCACACACTAGCAGCCTATTTATCAGCGATGGTTACTGCGGGGGCAGGACATTTGAGTTAGTTGATACAGCGAGACTAGGCTTTTTGCTTCCTTTTGTGGAGGTGTAATGGATCTCGTCGAACTTTGTTAGTAGTTCCTTCTTTATGAATGAGATGAAGCAAAGCTTTTGCCTTCGTTTCAAAAAAACACGTCAAGAGGAATTTCTTTTATAGTAGAGCCGATAATGGAGTGAAGTCCATGCATGCAACGCCACAAGCTACAAAGTAGTAGTAGAGCACTTTATGTACAAAGCCATATTGCACAGTTCCCAATGCCCCGCCAGGCTTTTCCGGCTACTCGGGCTTAATTGGGAGGCGCTAGTTTAAATATGCTACTTGCTGGAAGCTGCAAGCGAGGTGCGGCTAGGGCGAGCACGCGAACGAGGGGATGCTTGGAAGGAAAACCCGTTCACGTGGCTAGGCTGTCCAGTGCACCCAGATTGTGGGGCCGCATGTCTGTTTGACTTCAAAACTCAAACTACCAGTGTAAAATATTGGCTTGCAGCGAAGGTTAGTAGTACTATTTTTAAAAAAAGGTCGCCATGCGTTCGGCTGGGATCGAACCCACAAAATGAGGTATACACTCCCGTGACCACTAGTAGTACTCGTTGGAGTACAACGCAACCTAGAATCGCCTCTTGTCGCTAGTAGTACGTACATTGTTCCTTACAAGAAACCCCTAAGAGCATGGTTAATAGTATAGCCAGCTGTTGGCTATAAGCCAGTGCCATGTCATCTACAGCCCGTCTTATAGCCAACATGTAGTAGTAGTTTATTTCTTATAGCCCGCTGACTCAGCTCTATTGTACTTGCTCTAATAATGCAAGAAACCACTAAAATGCCAAGAAACTACTACCACTTGCATACGTGGCAGACTTAAGATAAGACTACCTTATCAACCATTGTACATGCTCTTACCAACAAAAATCCTCGAGTGACCTCCTACCTCCGGCCCATTCACCTAGTCATCCTAGGCCATGGGACGTGGCTACCGCCACCGGCAGAAGGCGAGGTCAACACCGCTGGCGGTGCGAAGCCCATATTGCGACAGCCCGGATGCCAGCTCCGTCCGGCGCTCGTGGCCGCTAGCTAGCCAAGATAGCTCCGTCCAGCTGCTTGTCTGCAAGGTTTGCTAGCTAGATTGGCAAGGCAGCATGGCGGCTTGCTCGCGTGCACCGTGCTAAGGCGAGCGATCTGGCTCGAGCGAAGGCCAGCGCGGCGGCTTGCTCGCTGGTGAGTCACGCTCGGGCCAGCCTGCCAACCCGTGCGGAGGCCAGCGCGGCGTCCGGCCCGTCCGGCGGAGCGGCGGCTAACTCGCTCATCACCGGCACCACCGACGAACATGCATCAGTACTGTTTGAAGTAATGTTCAGGAAAAATAATGATTTGAGGGGGAATAACAGGATAGAAGGTCAGATGTGGGTCCCTCATGTCAATGGTCAAACAAAATGTGTTGGTTTAAGCTGCCTCGTCAGCACGAACATGTGGGCCAACCCTGTCATAAATGGGTTTAAACGAACCTAATTGGTAGGAGTACTAGGTAGTTTTTGGGGTGGATTAAGAAATTTTGGGTATGTTTTTGCTATTGTTTGTACTCTAGGGCTGGTTGAAAGTGGTAGTTTTTTGTTAAATACTCTACATATTGTAAGTAGGAGTGAAAGTTAAGCTTTCGAAGCCAATAAGCAAGGCTAGTTACATAGTGCATATGTGTACATGACTGAAAGTAAATATCAACCATGAGTGACTAATATCTTGATGGAAAACTCGAAACTATGGAATACTAGGAAAAGAAATGCATGGTTGGAAATACTAGCAATGTTCATGTCCGTTGCAACGAATCATAATTAGAATAATACTTATTCACAAACTTGGTACAAAGCACTCTAATTTTGATATACATATGTCACTAGAGATATATTATGTTTCAATTAGAATATATTCCTTGGGCTGTTTTGGTGAGGCCAGGGAGGGATGTGGTTGGTTTTAAGATACTAATTATGGGTTTTTCTGCAAATTGGTAGACAAGTGGGATGTGACACCCCCAAAATTTTGGCCTTGTTTTATTAAATCAAATTTTATGCCAGGAATTAAAACTTTGATTTTTTGACTCCTTTTTGATTTTTTTAAACATTTCCTTTCTTATTATCATTGAGTTGTTCCCTAAAATGAAAACCTTTCAAATATGTTATTGGACTTGTTTAACCTCTCAAGAAAAACTTTTCTTTTATCAGTATAACTAATTACATAATTAAATTGCTTGATCTTTATTTTCTTGAAAAATGGTTTTTCAAGGTTATATGGCCATATTTGAACTACAACCATTTGATAAATTCACTTAAAATTTCAACCAAAATTTGGAGATGTCATGTGATGTTTTTAAATCACTTTTATACAAAAATATATTTTATTCATAAAATATTTTGAGCTCTGCACCCAATTTTTCTTCTCTGGTCCAGAGTGCAATTTTGCACTACAACCCATTTAAATATTTCTTTCTAGCCTCCACCAAAATTATGGGATATTGGTAGTAGCATATGATTCAACATTATGCAAAAACCTAGTGCTGTTCTTTGAAAAATTTGAGTGAATCAACCTCATTTTCATTCTGGTCCAGCCTTGTGATTTCTACTACAACCCTATTTAATTTTGCTCCAATGATCTTGTGCTTTCTCCTACTTGTAGACAGCCCTACCAAACCCCTAAATCCAGGAGCATGCACCCAATGGTTCATTTTTGGTTCATGAAATAATGCCTTTTTCTTTCTGTCCAGAATTGAAGTTTTGCAAAACTTGCACTAACAAGTTTTTGCTTTTGGCCAACTAACCTCACCACCTTCTCATTCATCTAAGGAGACCTTGATCTGGAGATTTTGGCCACCCCAAGTATTGCCTAGATGCCCTTGGCATTTTGACAAACACCCTGTGTGCATAGCCAGATTTGGCATGGATTCAAGTTTACATTGTGAACTTGGCCACCTGACCTAACCACCATGCCCATTCACCCTCTACCTAACCCTAACCTAGCCATGTTTCTTCCCAGCCTCAACCGCGACCTCTAGCATGCTCTGGCATTACGTCGAGCACGTCCCGTGCACGCCCGGTGCGCGAGCAGAGCGTGCGTTTGGCACGCGTTTTGCACGTGCCGCACCCGAGACGACGCGCCGCGCCCCTGGCCTTGCCACCACTGCAGAGCCACGCCACTCGCTCCCCTCTCACCGCAACACGCCAAGCAGTCCCTCGCCACGTCCCCGACAGGCCAGGAGCTAGCCGCCACGGCCGCCGACAGCCCCTGCTCTGTTCAGCGCCGCCCAAGCCTCTCCCGCTCGCCACCTGGCCCCTGGAATAGCGCGAGCTCATCCACGAGTGTGTCCACTAGCGCTCGTCGCCACCACGACGCCCTAGCTACAGAATGGCGATCGCCGGCGACCTTATCCGCGGCCGCCGCGGAACCGCCTTGGCTCGCCCATTTAAGGAGCCCCGAGCTCATCTCCGCACGCAGGCAGTCCCAAGCCATCTCCCGAGGACCCCCATTGGCAGCCAATCGACCCGGGGAGGCCTCCTTCCTCATCTCCGGCAACCGCAGCCGCCGCCACTGCCCCGGCCATTCCGGCACCACCAGGGCCTCCCCCTCTTTGTTCTCTTCACCAGGAACTCTCTCTTCCTCCCGTGAACCCATCCCCCTACTCGATTTTGATCGGGAACCACCGTAGCCCCAAACACACCTTGCTCCCGAAGCTCCCTCCGCCGCGAAGCTCGTCGCCGGCAACTCCGTCCACGTCGGCGACCATGGCGGGTACCCCCGAGTTCGTCTCGACCTCCTGAGCACATCCATGCACTCAGATCAGCGAGGGACGCCGCCATTCGCCGGCGAGCCTCGCCGGAGCTCCGCCCCTGTTCGGTCAGGGGGAGACGACGCGCGTGTGGACCAGTCAAACCTGACCAGTGGGCCAGGCGGGCCCACTGTCGGTGACTCACGCGCCAGCCACGCTAGATAAGTGGAGGCGTAAAAGGCGCAAATACGTCTTCTCTGTCCGAAAGCGTAATCTCTCTTGAAACGTTTTCTTTTTCCTGATTTTATTAAAAACAGATTTTGACCACAACTTTGACTGCCTATAACTTTTTAAATATAACTCCAAATGAATTAATTCTTTTTCCTACATCTCTCAAATATTGTCTAGTTTATTTTAAGATTTATTTGAAAATTTTCCAAACAACTTTTTTGTACTGTTTTTGAAATATGTGTTATTTGCATATTTTTGGAAATAGGATTTTGGGAGAGAAGGAAGCTTTCAAAAAAATTGGAGAGCACCCCCACCTCTCCACACCATTAAAGGCAAGCATTCTGAACCCCGGCATAATATTTTTGGTGTATTAGTTGACTCGTTTATAACACCATCTCATTCGGAGAACTCGTTATTTTATGTGGCGATGTGATCATTTGCATGAGTGCATATTAGTGGTTTCCTTGCTGTTGGAAATGAATATACTTGTGATGGTAATCATCCTCATGTGCCTTGCATGCATGCCGGAAAGAAATCCTGGAAAGCCTCTGCCTTGGGTAGGCGTGAGCTTATCGCCGGTCTCCGTCAGGACGGTTACGTCCGGTATGGCATGGTAAGGTATATTGAGTGGTGATTTTGTTGGTTGAAATATATTTGTTATACATGTCATGCAGGGAATTTATAAACCTCCTGAGTCGACCGTAGATCGAGTCTTGTTCCAGTAACCCCCATACTTGCTATGTACTACCACTTGTCCCTGCCGCAGGTAGGGTATGGTTCAGTAAGTCGTCAACCCCTTTCAAGCACACACCGTACAGAGAGGCCATGGTGGAAGATATCGGTTGTAGCCGGTAGGCATGCCACCTGGTCCGGGGGCATGGGTGTTTCCGGTTGAGACCGAGAGGGGAGGCCACCCCTTAGAGCGCGCGATATAAATTTGATCCCATGCCACGCGAGGTTGTAGCCTCCCCACTTAGAGTTTTGCTTAACAAGTGTCATGGGTGGTTCCAGACACCGATGAGTTAAGCTGGTGTGTGCAAGTTAGGCGTGTTTTCAACTAAAAGGCCGTAGACGGAATTAGTCCCAATGGACTAAAGGAATCCGTTACTCGTGGGTAAAGAGTACACCCTCTGTAGAGATTAAACCTATTCGAATAGCCGTGTCCATGGTTAAGGATTACAGTCTGGGATGGGTCAAGTGTTGGTCTTAGTGTCGGTCTTCCGAGGTGAAATTGTTAAACCAAACTTGGATACCGACTGATTACTTGTGAGGACCATGATTATTATTTTGTGATGGACTAACCCGTTGCATTAATTGTATTATTGAGTATCCCTGGGACGGTTCTACCTCCTGGATATTCATTGTGATTATTTATCTTATAAGCTCTTTATGTGGTGTCGCTCAGACGCCCGACTGTGGCATTTCTTTTAAAGCCCTTTATGTGGTGTCGCTCAGACGCCCGACTGTGGTATTTCTTTTAAAGCCCTTTATGTGGTGTCGCTCAGACGCCCGACTGTGGCATTTCTTTTAAAGCCCTTTATGTGGTGTCGCTCAGACGCCCGACTATGGCATTTCTTTTAAAGCCCTTTATGTGGTGTCGCTCAGACACCTGACTGTGGCATTTCTTTTAAAGTCCTTTATGTGGTGTCGCTCAGACGCCCGACTGTGGCATTTCATTTAAAGCCCTTTATGTGGTGTCGCTCAGACGCCCGACTGTGGCATTTCTTTTAAAGCCCTTTATGTGGTGTCGCTCAGACGCCCGACTGTGGCATTTCTTTTAAAGCCCTTTATGTGGTGTCGCTCAGATGCCCGACTGTGGCATTTCTTTTAAAACCATTTATGTGGTGTCGCTCAGACGCCCGACTGCGGCATTTTATTCCCACTCTATTACTGCTTATTCACGTTGCATGAAAATAACCTACTTGCATGCATAAAAGATGTTTTATTTATGACTGACGATGTGATCATGGAATTTTTCAGTGCATGATTATCAATTATATTATACCTGTGTTCTTAATGTTTGCGAGTACATTCAAAGTACTCACTGGCTTGTCCCTGGCTATTGTCTTGGCCAGATTGCTTGCTTGGAGAGGAGCGTGGCGATGACAGCCCTGGAAACTAAGCAACGGTGATAGCAGCCTCGCGAAGATAGGAGTTAACCTGGTCAGTTGTTCCTGTGGGAAATGGAGTACCATAGACACTGATGTCTCACAAACCGCTTCCGCCATCAACCACTAGAAACCCAATTGTTGTACTCACAGGCCAGAATGGTCTTGTACTACATATTTTGTATTTTTGCTTGGAATTTCTGTATCAAGTTGGAGCCTCATCAGCTAACAGTAATCCTGGGACTGATGAGCACGACGGTCTTTTTCTGGAAATTTATACCTGGAAAACCCGGTCGTGACATGGGATGTTGGTGAGAAAAGGCAACAACTTGCCTCACAATCGTTAGATTTAGATCTAATGGTCAGAAACGATGGATGGAAGACACACTAGCATCACCAACTTAGTCTTGTGTAGGAGTACTAGCAAGATCCGTGCACTTCTAGGAACATCAAGATGCATTTTTTTTATAAAACACTTGTTGTGATTGGCCCTTGCGGGAGTAATCCCATGTGTAAAAACTAATGATATCTCGAGAAATATGAGATAAGGTGAAGAGGAGTGGGGTGTGGTGGTGGTTGGTGGTCGAACTGAGCGGAGGCATGGGGATTGACGACGCCGGCAGCGGCCACCAGGCCAATTTGTTCCAGAGGCTTCCTTTCTTAATTGCTCAACAATGAGGTTTGTTGGAGATAAGGATGAACGAGGGAAGGCCTTGTCTGCAAATGTGGTGAGGGGTGTGGGTATCTTTTAGTTTAATTTCCATCCGTCAGATATAGATCGGACGGTCTATATTGCAAGATGGCACACGTACCATCATCACCAACTCGGTTTTTTATAAGAGAAGAAATATAAGTATGGAGATACAAACGTATTATCAATACTTGCTTCCGTAGACTAGCATCTACATTCTATTCAACGCCTGGGCATTGGGGCCTTAGCACAATGACTTTTCGACTGTGTAAAACGAAGATTTTCCCGTCGCCGACAAGGAGGGGGTGACGGCGGCGCGCTTTTTGGCTTGCTCTAGTCCTAGTAGTCATACTAGGTGGTCTAAGCACGTGTAGATTTATTCTTTTTCACGTCTCGTGTTCGTCGTAGTGCCACGACTGTTCATGAATAGACGGTAAGTTATTCCCGGGGAAACCCTTGTTGAGCGTGTTTGCGAGAGAGAGAGAGAGAGAGAGAGAGAGAGAGCGTGTGTGATATGTTAGCGACTGAGGCAATGATAACAGATTGTTTGTGTCTATGTGTGTGGAGGATAGAGAGAGACATGTACATGGGGCTTTGTGTTGTGTAACGTGGAGACACATATACATAATTAGAGAGTGAGTGTGTGAGATACACATGCAGACATGAGGAGAGATGAGGATCCAGGTAAATTGGTGTTTGTGTGTGTCTGTGTGTTTGTGCATGCATTTGTGTGTGAGAGGGAGAGAGTGTATGTGGAGTAGAGAGACCACTAATGATGTAAACCTAGTATAAGGGAAGGGGGAATGGTGTGACATGTGTAGTAGCGAGATAGCACGGGTGCGGGCGGGGGGAGCAGACTATTTGGAAGAGACATCGAGTGTGTGTGTGGAGAGGGGTGTGAGAGCGAGAGAAAGAGAGAGCTAGCAACGGAGAGAGAAAGAGGGGAAGAGAGGGGGCGAGCGGGGTCGTTTGTGTCCATAAATGGCGTATAGATAGGGAGACAATGTTGATGTTGTCCGAAATTGGCCTATGAATGGAGACGCAAGGGAAGCGAGTCATCGTGTGTGTGATAGGGACTTCATGAGGGAGCTAGAATAGATGGTGTAGCGAACAATGTGCGAAATCGAGAACGATTATACATTAGGGAGCTATGCAAAGAGTCATGACATATATGTATACAGGGAAGGAGCTGGGGCGGGTCCGCATGTGGGAGAGATAGAAAGAGGAGAGTGGTGCACAAGGAGACAAAGTGTGCTTGTTTGCAGTGGGGGTGGTGTGTGAGGTGAGTGCGCGAGAACCACATAACTAGGGAGATAGACGTTTGGGGGCGACGTTTTGTGTGTATGGGAAATATACACTCTACATAGTGCGTGTGCTTGGGTAAGAGAGATAGCGGGAGACCTAGAGAGTGAGGGAAGAGATGTGTGCATGCCCGAGAGACAAAGTGATAGAGACCTATGTTGGGGTCCAGACTTTACAAGAGAGAGTGGTGTTAATGTGCTCGTGTGTTGGTGTTTGGGGGAGAGAACGACTTCTGTGTGTGTGTGTGTGTGTGTGTGTGGTGGGGGTGACTTCAGATAAAGAGTGAGGTGTCTATATTTGAGGGACTTTAGCGTAATTGAGATATTATGCACTCATGGTTGATCAATTTGTTTCATAGTTTGTACTATGAGATAACGATACTTTTGAACATGCGTGATATACCTTGATGTACCAGAATTACAAACATAAGATTGGAATTTTGGAATTCGACTCCATCATTAGCTTTTGTAATTCATTTAAACGGAGGTACATTTTTTAAGCCGAGATTTCGTGATTTCAAATTCATATATCAAACCTAGAGATATACACATACGTGCATGTTCAAACTTTATAATCATCCACTTTATTCATACACATACACATTTTTGCTTTTGTCATCATATTTAGGATAAACACATTTGGAATTTCATTTGAATTGGACCGTATGATGGTATTTTCTTGTAGTAGCTCAATTATCCATATTTGAATTGAATGGACAATCTAAGTTTCGAGTTGGAGACATTGATTTTCAAAACTTGCACATTTTTTTGCATGCAAAACAAACAAACTGTCGGCCATGATATCATAGTCGGCCATACGAGAGCAGAATACTTATAATTTTCGGAGCCAAAAGCTTTCAAACTTCCCGCTCACATCGAAATATCACGCGCCCGAAAGTTTAGCCCTGCGATATTCCTGTTTTACCCCTGCCACATGAACGGAAAAGGGCTGCTTTGGTAACTCCATTGTTTTCCCCTCTTTGCCCCCAACATTCTTCCCCAAAGCCCCTCCCCTTCCCCTCCCCGACCCCCCAACCACAGCAAGCCGCCGAATCTAGTCCTCCGCCGGAGCGGTGGACCTCACACCCTGCCGGATCTACCTTCCGCACCTTGGAACCCCCAACTGCCAACTCACCACTTCATCGGAGCCGCTTCAGCGACTGGCTTGTCCACCGCTCCAGATCTCCTTGACTGCCATCATGGTCCACCACACCGGATCTGCTTAACCGGCACCCTCGTCCACCACATCGTAGGCCCTTCACTGACTCCCTCGTCTGCCCCTTCGCTGGCCCTTCATACAAGCCCTCGCCCACCGCAACAGATCCACCTCACCGAAAGCACTATACAACGCGCCCGCCGAAGCCTTCGTCCACTGCACCAGACCCGCTCCACGGATGCCATATTCAACTCCACTGGCCCTGCTTTACCGACGCCGCAGCCTCATCAGGTTATTTCGATTTGTACTCCTTCGGTTTTTCTCTTTATCGTGCAACTGTTCACTTACCACAGATGAGCTTTCTTGTATGTCGACAGGCGCCGCAACCGTAGCACCGGAGCCGCTTCAGTGACGGTGACAGCTGGCCCAAACTCAACCGCAACACGAGCACCATCGACGATCCTTAACTATCAAGTATGACAACGATACCCATACGCCGCCGAGAATCAGGTACTATTATCCAACGGCTGGCTCCTACGATCACTTTCCTAGCATAAGCACCGCACCTTTGCATTTCTTCAGAGCATCATTCAGTTTTTCATGAGATGCGTTATTCTGCTTGCACCTGTAGGGCCATACTTCTGGCAATGAACATGTTAGATGTGCTAAATTACATACCAGTGCACATATAGTTAATATGCTTTAGTTTTGTTCTAATGCCACCTGTTGGTTCCATCAGACTGCTTAATGTTCTCTATGCTTAATTACACATCAGCAAACTAGCATGTGGTTCCGCTGCTTTTTGTTCGTTTTACCCTACATTTTCTGATGCTAGCTATTACATCACTGCTCCGAGCCTCTATTCATTACTTGTTTGTGTGTTCTTGATCTTCCCAAGTTGCATGACTAATTTGATGCTTCTATTAATTATGGAGCTGCCAACCCCATCAAGCAAAATATTTGTTCTTTTGGGGCTGGCACCTCGAACAAGCATAAAAATAGAGGGAAGCAGATATACTCCCTCTGATTCTATTTACTTTGCGCATAACTCTTGACCCGCATACCAAGGAGGCCACTAGTTTAATTTTTCTGGACTAATTTGCCAATTAATTAGGGCAGAGGCGGATGGGGCGGGGCACAAAAGGAAACCAGCGCTAGGAATCGGCAACACGCAGACTAATACGAGAAAACTGAGAAAAAGTTATACGCAAAGTAAAAAGAATCGGAGGGAGTATTGTCGTGTATGCACACACCCTTCTTTCATTAGTTTAGATGAACCATTGATGATCAATTCGGACCAGTGCATGCGATTAAAATTAATTTTACCTAAATAGATGGTGCAGAATAAACTACAACAACTAGATTTGCATCCACGGGATGCTGATGATATCTTGAAAGAACATTGCAATAGCAGCTAGGCTTCACAGCAACATATGGTAAGCCAGTGTGTTTTAGTACATGTGAAATGTAATGCGAGTGGGCTGCTTTCTTCGCTTGTGCCCTCAATGTGTAATCCTACCGAATTACAAATAGTTCAGTTGTCTGCTTTGCTGCATTGCTTGATTCGAATGCTTATTTGTTGTTACGCTATACCTAAGTTGGCCAATATGTCAGCAGTGTCTGCTATACTATCGTAAAGAAATGCATTCCTATTTCATTTGAGTCCTTAACTTTTCCTCTCAACTTCATCACAAGACTGTCTTCGTAATTTATATGAGGCCACACTGTTAAGTGCTTTCTCAGATTATTTCAACTGCTTAGATGCCTTGGCAACTTAAATATAGCGGTTGTACACTCCCTTTCAACTAGGGATGTCAACTGGGTCCGGTTTAATCCCGATTGAAGTCCACTAGTGGTATGATAGTTCAAAAGAGTTTTTGTTTTTTTGAGGAAAATGAACTAGGGAGGTAGCAAAAACTAACTAGATGGGACTGGCGGATTTCATTTATTGCCACTTACATACCTAGTTTCATCTTACCATTTTAATTTCTTTTCGGCTGATGCTGCTTCGAACCATTTAAATATAGTTTGCCATGCTCGGCAATAATTCGTCCGCCGTTTACCATGTAAGCTTACTGCTTGGATCATATGATAACTATCTCTTACTGATGTCCAGCAGAAACCTTTCAGGATGCCGTTCACACTAGGACACAATGTACAACCCCAAAATCTATTTATGGAAGCAGTGCGCCATCCATGTTACCAGATGGTAGCAGTTCAGAGGAAACACCACCGGAGAGCAGTCTGAGCACAAATATTATAGTGCTTAAGGCTCTACTAGAGCCAGAAAGAGATGGTGTGGCTACCATGAATGAGGTAATATTTATCTTGAGGCTAGAAATTATGGAATTAGCGGCACGCATTATGCAAGCAACCCAAGAATTGGAGGAAGTAAGAATGTTCCATTTGAAGACAGAGGAGGTCCTGCTGTTTCTGCTATCTGAAGCCCAAGATAATCCCGGTTCTTCTTTAGATACCAGTTCAAATTTTTATTAGATTATTGTACTTGCATGTTGTGTCATGTCTCTGAATGGATTATGTTGCAAGACCCCCTATGTTGTCCATGTGTTGTAATGATCCGAATTTTTTAGGTGAGGTAATCCTCAGAACTTTTATGATAGACACAAGGTGAACTATTTGTCGTGTGAGCATATTTTATTGGATGAAATAACTGTTTGACTCAGAGTGTATCCAACCTACTGAATTCGAAGATCACGTCATTTCTAAATCATAATCATATATAAAGGTTGGAATAAATCTTTGTTGTGGTTTTGAAGAAATAAATAACAAAACGTATAATTATCTGTGGACATTCATAATCAAATACAAATTGGATTTGAATTTAGTTTGCCAGGTCCCAGGGCAAACGTGAATGCTAATTCTCCCAAGTTTTGAACGAAGCGGCTAAACACCCACTATAATTTTTGGGCTTCTCAAAGCAAGTGTTTGCGAGATGGAAATTACTGTCTACCCCTGACACTTGACATCCTTATCGACAGGATTTACACTGTTGTCGATAGGGGTAGACTAGTAACTTCAATCAGACATGACACGATGGCCTCTGAGCCCATTCAGACATGGTGGGTGCCAAACGTGGGCGGCAAAACACATTTGATTCAAGCTCGTCCAAAAGACATGTGTCTCTTCCTCCATTTCCCCATTCATACACCATGGGCGGCAAAACAAACTCTCCTCGTCCGAAATCGATGTAGGCTTATATTTTAAATAGGGGCAGATGTGTAACTTCCATCAGACATGACACAACCGTCCTACCTGTCAGCCCCGTTCATACACCGTGGGCGCCAACCGTGGGCGGCAAAACACCCTCTCCTCGCCCGAAATCGATGTAGGCTAATATTTTAAATAGGGGCAGATGTGTAACTTCCATCAGACGTGACACAACCGCCCTATCTATCAGCCCTGTTCATACACTGTGGGTGCCAACCGTGGGCGGCAAAACACCCTCTCCTCGCCCGAAATAGTTACCGACAAATATTTGGGAGATGCGAGATTACCGTCCTATCCCCAACCGACGCGATGTCTGAAATTTTAAACGGGGGATAAGTTCGTAACTTCCCCCATTTCAGAGAAGCGCGTCCCAAAGTTTGAGATCCCCCTCCCCTCCATTTCCCCATTCATACACCATTGGCGACACGACAACCTCCGCACTGCGGACAGCCTCCTCCGTCCGCCACCCCATCCTCCACCTTGCCGGAGCCGCTACCCCTACCCCGTCATCCACTGCAAGAGATGGATGTCTCTCATCCACGGCGCTGGACCAGGATCCTTTCATCACCTCCTCTCGCTTTATCGGTGCCGTCGTCCACCTTGTCGTTGCCGCTCCTACGATTGCCTCGTCCACGGCAACATGATATATCCCCCGACCTGGCCGTCTGCCGTCTAAAGTCTTCTTCCCCGCCACCGACAGCCATCGCACCCGCAGCACCCTCAACGTATCAGCATAGGCCTACACGGCGTCGCAAGAGAGGTGGTACTCTTCCATATGTGCTTAAGTTATTGATCTCACCCGGAAAATAGATCATAATTTGTTTACTGTACTTTTCTTGTCCGTACCAAATCATAGTGGTTAGTTGAAAGCAAACATTGGTTGCGAAGTAGCTTTGTCCGGTTTGCACCTTCAGATCCGCCATGGCACGGGCACTATACTCGTAAAGCTTATGGTTTCCCCCTTTTATATTCACTACCATCATCGTAGGTGCTTCGTGTCGTGCTAGCACTGCTCCTCAAGACCTCAACCCAAAGCTTACATGTTGAAATACGAATCCGATATGATGCTCATATCACTAAAACAGAGAACGTTTAATTGGTCACCTAATGTTCCTATATTCATTTCGAAAAGCATGTGCGCCACCCACTGGTCCAGCTAGTTCCACTTTCCTGATTTTTCTCTTGATGCTTAGGGTTTTCCCCTTTTATCTACTCTACTATGATCTGTGTAGGTGCTTCCTGTCGTACTAGCATTACTCCACCCTTCAAGCTAAACAACACAACACTAGAATTCAAAAGCTTAGTTGTTCAAATATGATTGTGATATGATATTGATATTAGTTAACTGACACATTTAATTGGTTAGCTAAAGGTCCCACTTGAGTTTCCAAATGCATGTCGTGACATATAGAGAGACAGCACAATTGCATTTCTTTGTCACTTGTTGACCGTACTTTCTTGTCCATACCAAATCTTAGTTGTTATTTCAAAGCAAACATCAGTTGCTAACACCTTTAGATCTGCCATCCCACTTCCACGGTCAACATTGTACTCATCATGCTTATGTTTTCCCCATTTTATGATGACCACAATCAGCCTACGTGGTTCGTGTCGTAATAGCACTGCTCCACCCATCGAGCTAAACAAGCTTAGTTGTACAAATTCATATCTGATATTATTGCTGATATTAGCAAAACTAAGAGATGTTTAATTGGTTAGCTAAACGTTCCTACTTTAGTTTCGAAATGCATGTGAGCCACATATGGAGAGACCAGAAAGAATAGTACTTCTCTGTGCGCTCTGGTTCATCATGGGTGGACAACCAACATTGTATTAAAAGACTTGTAATATCTTCAATCTGCTTGCTCTTCTGCTCTTCTTTAAGATGATACTCTTCTCTTGCGATCGACTGGTCAGGTCGAGTTGTTCTCCCTTAGTATATTTTGAATCTGTCAGGTCAGGTCGACTTGTTCTTCTTTACTATATGTTGAAGCTATCATCTGCGAAGTGTTATCACTTCTGCAGCTCTCATATTTTGGGTAGTGGGCCACATTATATTAATGCACACAACAAATTACAGCATGCATGGCATCTTTTAAAAGAATTGCAGAGATAGCACAAAGGGGTTTACAGGGAGGCAGTATTGGATTAGAATCACTTCTGCATTACAAAGAAAATATCACTTGTTTTTATGTTTTCATGCATGTCAGATATTGAACATTATCAAAATGAATATGAGAATGGGCGCACGAGAGGAATATTGTGGAATGATCCACTGCCTAACAAACTTGGCATGGTGGAGGATGGCCTATCTTATTCACCCATCAAGGTGCTTGCTCTAACTTTGCAAAGTTGTATTGGTCGCACATATTTTGCTTTTGACCTCTTGCATTACTTCTACTTTGTTACACCATCTGCTTAGTTTAAGCATCATATATGAGTATATGCCATACCTATCCATTTTTTATACCTATTCCATGTGTTGTCACACTATGTTTTTCCAGCCAAATGTTGTTCTTTCATAATAGGTGTCCAAAAGGAACAGGGTGAGTGCAGGTCGTCAAGGAGTACAAACTAGGTATTTGGAAAAGGTAGTGATACCTGTTAAATCAGATAGATCAGCAGCCACAGAAAACACAGGCCCAACTGTACCACACTTTACCCCTACTCCAGTGGTCAAACCCCTATTAGAACTGCTGGGAGCTCAGCGTCAGGTACTGTCTATGATATCAATTCAAAATTTGAACTCCTAAATTTTTGCTTGTGCCTTACCTTCTCTCTTGTATGAAAACTAATTTCAGATGAATCTCCTTTCTCAAAGGATCATATGATCTCAAAACAATAATGGGCTCTGCATTGCTCTTGTCAGTACCCCTCTCCCTTTTGCCTTGTAACGTTGTACTTAATTAATTGCTATTTGATTATGCATCATCAGTCTGCACCTGAGCTTCATTATCCTCTGTTTCTTCCAATATTATTTGATCTATATTTACTCTTTGCAAAATGTAGAATAATGGCAACGCTTATAAAGAATTTTCTTTGGGGAATTTATTGAATTATCCTTCCATCAACATGGAGAAGGGCTTTGTCCAGCCCGTGTTAACATGTAATGTAAGTTCATCCTTCTCAAGCCTTCAAACTTTGTTCTAGTATAGATTTGGATAGGCATCATTTCCTCCACTGTTGTTTGCTTTGCTATTTACATCTGATTGGATGTTTGCAACAACTACCAGTTTCAAATTGTAGATGTAAAAGCATGTTCCTTATGCAGAATAGATCCATTTCTTTGCTTATATAATTGTGAAATATGTTACGTGTCGCCTTGTTTCTCTTTCAGACTCGTATCTCTTACGCCAGGTAGAACTTTAGGGAAGATAGTGAGCCAAACCATCTTGAGGACAGCGAGATGACCCCAAGGTCCTGTCTTGATGAAGACAGTGAGTTGAAGCTACTCACCAGCAGGTGTGAGACAACCTCTATGCAGTCGCTGCCTCAATCAGTTCGACTTCTTCAGTCTCAACTTAAAGCGGAAAGGCTTGCTTCAGCTCAGCTCCGACTTGAAGTCAAAGATGCAATGAAGATGTCAGAGGACTGCCGTGCGCACCATCATGCCTTAAATCTAGTGTTGATGCATCTATCATTGACACAACTGAGGTCTACTCAGCTTCTTCAGCTGTTTGGGGGGGGGGGCGACCTGGCCAGGCCTAGTGCCTTCTGAAGTGCTCTCAGTTTTGTATATTCTTTTGTCGGCACGTTTATTTGCACTGGTGGCGAACTTTGATGCCCAGTGGATGTAATATGTGTGATAGCCGTGATAGCCTAGCGTAAGTTGCTTGCTTATTTATTTCCTTGTTGTCTTGTTTATTTGTTTGCTTCTAGTCATTGCAGTTCTTTTTCCGCGGTTTGCTAGTGGCTGCAATGACCTATTTTTTAAAACTAGGCCACAATAACCATGGGCTAATATTTACTTTAGTGACACTGGGCCTCCTATGGGCTGTAGAAACAGTGGGCCTTCTATGGGCCGTAGAAACAATGGGCCCTCCACGGGCCGTAGAAACAATGGGCCTTCTACAGGCAGTATCATCAATGGGCCTTATACGGGCAGTATGATCAATGGCCAAACATGGGCCAATAACACGCCGCATTATGGTCGTAAAACGGGCTAGAGTTGGAATCGTCCGTTCATGGGCCGACCATAAAGGGCCATCATTAATAGGTCGTATTTGATGACGCTATGAAAACTGCCCAACCTATTAACAGACCACAAATGGGCCGACTGTAACCACGGGCTGAATTTGGCCACAAGCAGAAAATGACAGTAACGGGCCGTAAGTAAATGAATGCTAGAAATGAGCCCAAGAATAAATGGGCTCTGAGAAGGCCGAAAGATAACATGGGATGGACACGACCCAACAGAATAACGGGCCATTAATGGGTATAAAGTGATACACTGTTCATTACGGGCCAGTTTCACCACGGGCCGTTAATGGGTGTAAAGTGATACACCGTTCATTACGGCCAGTTTCACCATGGACCGTTAGTAGCCAAGAGTTACATAGGGCCTCATATGGGCCGAAAGACATCATGGGCCAGAAGTGAAAACGGGCTGGAATCATATTGGATGGCCCAGGTGACGCTACTGGGCCTAATCCGGATAGGGCGTAACGGGATGCAAATGGGTTATATGCGAACAGGCCGTTAACAGGCTTTACATGGGCCGGCCCGCCACCTTTTGACCAAGTCAAACGGGCCGGCCTTTTCATAGGAATGGGCCTCTGTTGGGCCGTGCCACGTGTCGATGTATCATAGACGCCTATCTGACCCACTGATGAGCTGACACGTGTTTCGTCCGGCCAATAAGAATTTTACACGTGGAAATTTCCCATTGGTTGGGGCTGTTAACAGGTTATCGGATCCAAAACCCGACCCGATAGCTTAACGGCGTTCCGTTACGATGGATGCCTAGTGTCGGTCACCCTTGACGAAAGCACTTCTGTGACACGCGATTTATCGTCATTGAAGTGGACACTTCTGTGATGATAATTTTGGTAATGTCATGGAACACTTCTACGACAACACAGGTATGGCTATCTTGATTCTGTCATAAATTTGTCATGGATGTACATGCATGACAAAAAACGCGACCTACTGTGACAAACACGTATCACGGAAGTGTATTTTTTTGTAGTGGATGTACATACCTACGGAAATGATTTTCTGGGATTCACCATGTGGGATGTACATACCTACGGCAATGATTTCTAGGATTCACCGTGTGGGATGTACATACCTACGGAAATGATTTCTAGGATTCACCGTATGGGATGTACATACCTACGTAAATGATTTCTGGGATTCACCGTGTGGGATGTACATACCTACGGAAATGATTGAGTTTTGATGCCTCGCCCGATCGCACACGGCCCCAGCCTAGGTCCCAGGAGGGCCTATCCCTGATGATTTCTGGGTCGTGTGGGAGGGACCCCCTATCGCCCACACTCACATGGTGACGGTTCCAAGTAACGTCGCGGAAAGGGGTTAAAAACTGTTTGTTTAGCACGTCGATGTACCAGTGAGATCTTAACAAGGCTTGTCCAGCTGATCCGTTTGCTCTCCCCCATATCGACCAGATCATTGACGCAATGGCAGGTTGCAAGAGTTTATGTTTCCTAGATGCTTATTCTGGTTATCATCAAATCAAGATGGAAGTTAAAGACCAAGAGTAGGCATCCATCATTACACCTTTTGGAGCTTTTTGCTACATTTATATGCCTTTTGGGCTTAAGAGTGCTCAAGCAACTTATGAACGTTGTGTTCAGAATTGTTTTCACAGTCAGATTGGGTGCAATGTTCATGCTTATGTGGATTGTATTGCGATTAAGTTTAGAAAGAAGGAGACTCTCCTGGATGATCTGAAAGAAACTTTTGACAATCGTCGGGTGTATGAAATGATGCTTAACCCGGCCAAGTGTGTCTTTGGTGTGCCTGCAGGTAAACCATTGGGATTTCTGGTCTCAAAAAGGGGCATTGAAGCTAACCCGAAGAAGATCTAGGCTACCACCTCACTTTATAAGCCGGCGTATGTTAATGACGTCCAATGTTTTGCGGGTCGTATTGTAGCTTTGAGCCGTTTTATAAGTTGCCTGGGAGAGAAGGAAATTCCCTTGTACCTGATGATGAAAAAGACAGAGCACTTTGTTTGCAGTGATGCTGCTAATGACGCGTTTGAGGCGCTCAAGAAACAGTTAGCTGAGCCGCCCGTCCTTGTGGCTCCCATTGAGAAAGAGCCTTTGCTCCTGTATGTGGCGACTAATAATAAAGCAGTCAGGGTGGCAGTTGTTGCAGGGCGCAAGGAGGCGGGTAAGGAGTACCCGGTTCAGCGGCCGGCTTATTATGCCAGTGAGGTGTTGACTGAGTCCAAGCGATGAGACCCACATTGGCAGAAACTAGTGTTTGGGGTGTTCATGGCAAGTCGCAAATTGAAGCATTATTTTCTTGGCCATCCTATTATTGTGGTCATTTCTGCTCCTTTGGGAGATATTATTTAGAACAGGGAGGCCACAATCCCGGTTGCTAAGCAGGCAATCGAACTTGGACCTCATGGTTTGAATTATGTGCCAAGAACAGCCATAAAGTCTCAAGCTTTGGTGGATTTCATAAGTGACTGGATAGAGTTGCAGACACCTGAGGAGAAACCTGACAACACATATTGGACAATCCACTTTGATGGGTCCAAGCAGTTGGAGGGCTGAGGGGCTGGAGTTATTTTGACTTCCCTGCGAGGTAACAAATTTTGTTTTGTTTTGAGGCTAATGTCTCCTTTTACTAACAATGCAGCTGAGTATGAAGCATTACTCCATGGCCTTTGTATGGCCAATGACATGAATTTAAGTCGAGTCAGGTGCTGGGCAACTCAGACCTTGTGGCTTAGCAGGTCTCAGCCAAGTGGGACTCTAAAGACCCGGTCTTGGCGACTTATCGCCGAGCGGTTGATAATATTGCTGGTCACTTCAAGGGTTATTGGGCGAATCACCTTGATATAAGGAAGAACGAGGCGACTGATGCACTGTCATGGCTTGGGTCTCAATGCAAGCTGGTGCCTCCTAATGTGTTCCTTGACGTATTACACAATCCGCCCGTCACATTACCATCTGAGGAATAGCTTGATGTTCCTGACCCGGAGGCACAGTTGGTGGCGGCTCTTCATCCTATTCCAGATTGGACTTTGCCTTATCTGGATTATATGACCCGGGGCGAGTTACCTGAGGAAGAAACTTTGGCAAGGCAAATAACCAGGAGGTCTAAGTTTATGGCTATCGTCAACAACGAGTTACACCACTACAGTGTGACAGGTGTATTCCAACATTGTGTTTCTCCTGAGGAGGGCCGTGAAATCTTAAGAGAGATTCAAGAAGGCGATTGTGGTCATCATGCCAGCTCAAAAGCTTTGGTGGCTAAAGCTTTTCTTCATGGGTACTATTGGTTGACGGCTCATGCTGATGTAGAAGATATTTTTAGTAGGTGTGATGGGTGTAAGAAATTTTCTAGACGAGCTCATGTGTCGACTAAAGAATTACAGATGATTCCAATAACTTGGCCATTTACAGTCTGGGGGCTTGATATGGTGGGACCATTCAAGAGGTCTAAGGATAAGAAGACCCACCTTTTGGTGGCGGTTGACAAGTTTACCAAGTGGGTTGAGGCAGAGCCAGTTAGCAAGTGTGATGTAGCGATTGTAGTTCAGTTTGTTAAAAAGTTGATCTTATGCTTTGGTTATTGATATAGTATCATCACTGATAATGGCATTAATCTGTCCAAAGGAGATATGAAGGAATTCTGTCATAGAGAGCATATTTGTCTAGTTGTTTCTTCAGTGGCTCATCCATAGTCTAATGGTCAAGCAGAATGGGCTAATCAAGAAATTTTGAGAGGTGTTAAGACTTGACTTATGGTTCCTTTGGAGATAACGCTGGGTTGTTGGGTCGAAGAGCTTCCTTTGGTACTTTGGAGTATCAGAACCACCCCCAACAGGTCAACAGGCTATACGCCTTTCTTCATGGTTTATGGTGCAGAGGCGGTTCTCCCCAACGATATTCGTCATGACTCGCCAAGAGTGGCAGCTTACGCTGAAGCTGATAATGAGACAATGCGTCAGAATGCACTTGATGCCTTGGATGAGGAACGCGATCTTGCAGCAGCCCGGTCGGTGATTTACCAGCAAGACCTACGTCGCTATCAAAGCCGCACAGTCAAAATTCGAGCGTTTCAAGAGGGCGACTTAGTGCTCCGACTGATTCAAGATCAGACAAACATGCATAAGCTGTCCCCACCTTGGGAAGGACCTTTTGTGGTCAGTAAGAATCTTAACAATGCCTTGTATTATCTCATTCATATACGTGAGTGCAAGAAATCCCACACCTCTAAGCAAGAGACCAACAGGCCATGGAACATTCTCATCTTCGGCCTTACTACACTTGAGCCACCGGCTCTCCCCATTATACATACCTCTGTCGATGTATATATCTTTCTATGATCAATATAATAAAGCCAGCACCCCTAAAATTTGGGGCCTTTGTCGTTTCATTTCTGGGTATCTGAGTCTTTGTTAATTGATTTGATCATAACGTCACTTGGGGGCTTCCAACCCACCGGGTTTAACTTTCATACCCTCTTGACTAGCATGAAACGCCACATCATGGGTTAAACCCACTGGTTTGCAAATTGCTACTCCGCCATGTGACCCGCCAAACTCTTGACAAGTCAATCTTTTTAAGACCCTGAACTCGTCAAGGTTAAAATGGTGGTTTTGTATCACGAGAGAGTCGGCTTACAGTGAGCTAGGATAAACTCACCTGTCTAATTAGTACTACTCCGTTGTATGGCCGGTCGTACTCTTAACAGTCAATCTTTTTGAAGATCCTGGACTTTTTAAGGTCAAAACGACGGATTTATGTCATGGGAGGCAGGCTTACGGAAAACGGCAATGTGGCCTTGAAAGCAAACATGAGGTACTGAGCCAACTTTTATTTAGTCGTGTCTTAAAAGCTGACTTAAAAATATTTGAAATTCCTGTATACTTGTATTTGGTTTTTCAGATGTTTTTATATCTCAAGCTTTTGCTTTTTGTGCACACTGTGAATATCCGGGTCATATAGGCTCCGGTTTGTGTTACTCATGTTTGAGTATTTGGGTGGTCACCCGCCTCGGTTTTTGACTTTAAGTCACTAGCTATTTTTTGACAACCCAGCCGCTGGCATGATTTTTCTATGATATGAGATTATGAGTCTTCGGGTTTTTTAACCCTCTACATGCTCTTGGATATGAGTCGCATGTGCGTGTATTGATAGGTCTTTACAGAGTATACAAGACCTTAGTTGAAGAGCAGAATCATTGCACGGCTCATATATATGATCAAATCAAGCATGCAAAATTTCAGCTGCCGGATCAAAAGTTGAGATAACATGCTCGAAGGCATGGCAGAGAAAATACCCGTTTTTAGCTACCTATTACAACGCTTCAGCTGAGCCCAATAATTTGGGACCAAGTGTTTTTCGGAGTTAAATTACTCCCTTGAGTCGGTGTCAGCACCATCCAGGTTTTGGCCTGGCGGGTTGTTGTCATCTTGGCGTCTTGAGGTTGAGGCCTCCTGTAACACCCATGATGTGGCTATATCTCGCACGTGTCGAGGCACGACTTAGAGGTATAACAGCATGGTGGTTTAGTCGCAAGAGGGGTAATATTCACACAATCCCATGTACTGAATAAGAAAGGGATAAAGAGTTGGCTTACAATCGCACTTCACACAAATAACAAGTTAAACATACATCATCCAGAGTACAATCAAGGTCTGACTATGGAACCAAAATAAAGGAAGACAACCCCAAATGCTAGATCCCCGATCGTCCCACCTGGACTCCACTACTGATCATCAGGAAACGAAACATAGTAATGGCCAAGATCTTCGTCGAGCTCGATTGCGTCACCTGCACTGATATCATAGACACCTGCAACTGTTTGGAAGTATCCATGAGTCACGAGGACTCAGCAATCTCACACCCATGAGATCAAGACTATTTAAGCTTATGGGTAGGATAAGGTAATGAGGTGGAGCTGTAGCAAGCGCTAAGCAAATATGGTGGCTAACATACGCAAGAAAGAGTAAGATGAGAAGCTACGCAACGGTCGTGAAGCTACAAGTGATCAAGAAGTGATCCTGAAACTACTTACGTTCAAGCATAACACAAGACCTTGTTCAATTCCCAGACTCTGCCGAAAAGAGACCATCATGGCTACACACGCGGTTTATTCTTTTTAATTAAGTCAAGTGTCAAGTTCTCTACAACCGGATATTAACAAATTCCCATCTGCCACATAACCGCGGGCATGGCTCTCGGAAGTTTATACCCTGTAGGGGTGTCCCAACTTAGCCCATCACAAGCTCTCATGGTCAACGAAGGATATTCCTTCTCTCGGAAAGACCCGATCAGTCTCGGAATCCCGGTTACAAGACATTTCGACAATGGTAAAACAAGACCAGCAAAGCCGCCTGATGTGCCAACAAATCCCGATAGGAGTCGCACATATCTCATTCGCAGGGTACACCAGATGGGCAAGATGTCGGGTTGGCATAGACCCTGGTTGCGCAAGGGGCACCGGACATCGCCCACTTTGTACCAACACTCAGAGGAGCACTGGCCCGGGGGTTTAAAATAAAGATGACCCTTGAGTCTGCAGAACCCAAGGGAAAAAGGCTTAGGTGGCAAATGTTAATGCCAAGGTTTGGCCCTGCTGGAGGAGTTTTATTCAGGGCGAACTTTCAAGGGGATCCCATAACCCCAACTGCGTAAGGAACGCAAAATCAAGGAACATAACACCAGGCAAGAGTGGAACAAAACACTAGGCAAAAGGCCGAGCCTTCCACCCTTTACCAAGTATGTAGATGCATTAAAGTAAATAAGAGATAATAATGATATCCCAACAATATCCATGTTCCAACATGGAACAAACTTCAACTTCAACTTCACATGCAACTAGCAATGCTATAAGAGGGGCTAAGCAAAAGCGGTAACATAGCCAAACAACAGTTTGCTAGGAAGGTGGGTTAGAGGCTTGACATGGCAATATGGGAGGCATGATAAAAAAAGTGGTAGGTAGCACGACATAGCGATAGAGCGAACAACTAACAATCAAAGATAGAAGTGATATCGAGGGTATGGCCACCTTGCCTGAGATCCCGAAAGGAATAAGAATGAGTCCATGAAGAAGACAAACCGACGTAGTCGAACGGATCCGCACAAACGCAACGTTACCGCAACTAACAAGAAGAAGCAACACTGGAAAGGAGCAAACAACATGGTAAACCAACAAGCATAACCATAGCATGATGCACAATCAAGTATGATGCATGTCCGGTTTAAAGAGGCATGGCATGGCAAAGTGCAACAAACAATACTAGAAATTAAGTGGAGCTCAATATGCAACGAGTTGCATATTGACGAAACACCACATCAATTATTTAGTTCTCTCTTGTTTATGTACCCAACAATATTTAATGCTGTTAAACATGGGAAGGGGTGAAGCATAATAAAGCTAACTATTTAGGCAAGTTTAAATGAGGCCGAAAACATCAAACAACAATTCCCGTAAATCCCCTTGTCATATATAGCAAATTTGAAGCAAACAACAATTTAAACATTTTAGATGTCGTTATCATGATGCGGATGACATTTGCAAGTTTTTATGCAAATTTTTTATGAAAATGTTGACATAAGAGATATGAAGCACTTCGTCACCATGGCGGAAAGAAAGGGTGCCACGACAACGAATCCGAAAATGATGCCACGACAACATATCGGTTCCGGTAGCTCATGGGGATACCGGTGCAAAAGGAAAAGTGGCGTGAGCGTGTCATGAAAGATGGTGGGGTGATCCCAGTAACCGGGTTCCCACGTGTCGATAACAAGGCAAACGAGGGCACTTCGGACACGGTGCAAACAAAAGGGTGCATCTCGTACATCGCAAGCATTCATCCACGGGGTCATCGGCTTGGCGGTTATACCTTCGAAGCATGCGGTTCGGGACGGTTCGGGTTCGTCGAGGGAAGATGAGGAAGTAGACGTTCTCGGAATGGTCGTAGTGGAAGTAGTCGTTCATGTTCGGGAAGCGGTAGAGGTACGGGTGTTCGACAACGGTCGTCGTACGCGCTCCGAGGTCATCGGTAGAGGTTCTCACGATCTCGGCGACTTTAGTGGTACACATTTTTGTAGATATTCGAGTCATTGGTAGCGGTACTTGGTGAATCGCGAAATGGTCTTGGCGTCTTCGCGCGTAGGGGTACTTGGCGTTTCTGTGTAGCTGAACATGAGGGGCATCGACATCGTGGTACTTGGCGTCCATGGGTACTTGACAAAGATGAAACGAAATGCAACAGCAATCATGCGCAAAGAGGCCCTGGTCTCGCAAGACTTGGCATGAACTCAAAAGAAGTGTCACAAAGGCCTCGGTTCGAAGGTGGGGGTCCGAGCTGGTGCACTGCAGCAAGGCGGCGCAAGGAGGGCCATGGCAGGCACTGGTCTGCCGGACCTACAGCTGCGGCTGATGCTGACGGCAGAGCAGACCTTGGGGTCGGCCCTGCCATCAACTTGACATGGGAGAAGGCAGAGGTTGGCGCCTGTGGTCGTCAGACATCATGGATGATGCCAGAATGAGGCATGAAGAGGAGCAATGGGGAAGGAGCGCGGAGCTTGAGGCGGCGGGAACGGGTGCGCAGGGTCCCACCGGCGGCATGGCCTTGAGACGACGACACCATGGGGATTGGTTCCCTGGGCGGCTCCGGTGACGCTGGAAGAAGGCAGCAGTAGCAGGCAATGCAGGGGGTCTGAGATAGGGCACCGGCAAGGGGAGGCACATGGGACTTGAAGCGGCGGCGGCAGCTTGGCGTTGAGGAAGGAGGAGGCGGCGCAGGTTGGTAGAGGAGGGCGGCTTGCATCCTCGGGGTCCCCTGCTCACGAGCACAGGGGTGCGCAGGTGCAGGAGGATGGCCGGGGTGCACGAGGAAGGAGGCGAACGGGCACTGAGGGCATCGGGCACGGGCGTGATACGTCTCCGTCGTATCTACTTTTCCAAACACTTTTGCCCTTGTTTTAGACTCTAACTTGCATGATTTGAATGGAACTAACCCGGACTAATGATGTTTTCAGCAGAATTGCCATGGTGTTATTTTTGTGCAGAAATAAAAGTTCTCGGAATGACCTGAGAATCAATGGTGATTATTTTTGGAATATATAAAAAATACTGGAAGATGAATCCACATCAGGGGGCCCACACCCTGTCCACGAGAGTGGGGGCCCGCCTACCCACCTAGGCGCGCCCCCTGCCTCGTGGGCCCCCTAACTCTCCACCGACCTCAACTCCAACTCCATATATTCATGTTTGGGGAGAAAAAAATCAGAGAGAAGGATTCATCACGTTTTAAGATACGGAGCTGCCGCCAAGCCTTAAACTCTCTCGGGAGGGCTGATCTGGAGTCTGTTCGGGGCTCCGGAGAGGGGAATCCGTCGCCATCGTCATTATCAACCTTCCTCCATCACCAATTTCATGATGCTCACCGCCATGCGTGAGTAATTCTATCGTAGGATTGCTGGACGGTGATGGGTTGGATGAGATTTATCATGTAATCGAGTTAGTTTTGTTAGGGTTTGATCCCTAGTATCCACTATGTTTTGAGATTGATGTTGCTATGACTTTGCTATTCTTAATGCTTGTCACTAGGGCCCGACTACCATGATTTCAGATCTGAACATATTATGTTTTCACGAATATATGTGAGTTTTTGATCCTATCTTGCAAGTCTATAGTCACCTATTATGTGTTATGATCCGTTAACCCTGAAGTGACAATAATCGGGATACTTACCAGTGATGACCGTAGTTTGACGAGTTCATGTATTCACTATGTGTTCATCCTTTGGTCTGGTACACTATTAAAAGGAGGCCTTAATATCCCTTAGTTTCCAATAGGACCCCGCTGCCACGCGAGGGTTGGACAAAAGATGTCATGCAAGTTCTTTTCCATAAGCACATATGACTATATTCGGAATACATGCCTACATTTGTCGGCGTTCTGGGAACGGGGGTCCCCAGACTTGCCTGCCTGCGGCCCACAGCGAGGCTTTGCTGGCAGGCATGTACGGCCCATCTTCTTCAACAAGGAAGCAAGACCCTCGCGAGGGGCCAAGCCTCACGAGGCGGATGACACAAGACCTCCTCAGTAGTGGCCTCACCAAGCTGGATCGTGAGGGGTGGAGAGTTCAAGGCCAGGCAAACCTCGCGAGGTTCTCTTGACATAAGCCATGACGATCAAGACCAAGCGGGCGCCTGGCGGGCGCCAGCGCGCGCAACGTCCTTGTTTCCTCTTTGGTGCTAAGGGGGCAAGCGCAGGCGCGGAGTACTGAGGCATCAAGCAAAGGTTTCCATATTGGTGCAATGAGACCAAGACCATAAGGACGGCAGGATGGAGGTCACCTTGGAGCCCTAGACGGCGTCATCACCAGAGCCTTTGGCAGGCGAAGACTGCTTTTGTCATGATAGGTTGTACTGGCTGCCCCCTATCAAATTGGCCGTTGTTGGCTCCCTTCCCACTCAATATTTGGGGAGAGGACCAAGGCCACTATAAATAGAACTAGCCACCACCGTAGCTAAAGAGGAGAGATCGGAGATTGGAGCCACCACATCCTCGGCAGCACACCCACCAAGCACAAGAACACCTCAACCTCAGGAGGATGTTCTTCCCCTTGTACTGTTCATCCTCAGCCCAAGAGGCAATCCACCACCACCACACTGGAGTAGGGTATAACACCACAACGGTGGCCCGAACCAGTATAAATCTTGTGTCCTCTGTGTTGCGAGTTCATCGAGTTAGTTCGTAAGATCTTAGCTAAGTTAGGACGTGGATCGATAGGGGGGAGATCTTTGCGCGCACCCCATTGTTCGAACCTTAAAGGTTTTCCCGGAACCCATGATCCGACATTTGGCGCGCCAGGTAGGGGTGCGCCGGAGTCTTCCTTCCGTCGACTCGCGCTCCACCATCTCCACGCCCGCTCCCCATGACGGGCGCCCCTCCAGCTGGATCTACCGGTGCCCACAGCGGCGCTCGGGGGATCCGAGCCCTTGCCCCCGCCTTGCGGCAGGTGCAGTGGCCACCCAAGTTCAAGCCGGAGATGCCGCCGTGCTATGACGGCGCAGCGGACCCGTCGGCTTTCCTGCTAGCATACGAGGAGGCCGTCCTGGAAGCCGGGGGTGACGACAAGATCATGGCCAACTGGTTCCCAATGGCCCTTCTAGGCGCGCCGTGCGCTTGGCTCCTCCATTTGTCGGAGTCTTCAGCCGCCACCTGGGAGGAGCTGCACAACCTATTCATCACTCGCTTCGGGGAACAGGCGCCCCCCATCGTCGCAGCCCTTCTCGGCGGTTCACAAGCACCACCCTCAAATCGGCATGTCAAGCCGTACTTTCACCAGATCGGCGCTGCTTCCAAGCGCCCGGGGGCTCCGCCCGGCTGGGCCGCGCCTGAGGCCAACCTCACCTTCGATTCAGAGGATCATCCCGTCTCCACCATCGGCTCGGGTGCGCTCCCGATGTTGTGCGCACCCATAATCTGCCACGTATCCATCACCAAGACGCTCATCGACGGCGGCGCCGGCCTCATTGTGCTCTCCGTCGAGGCCTTCAGCCTCCTTCACGTACCGTTCGAGTGGCTCCGCCCTAGCAAGCCCTTCTCAGGGGTTGGCGGAGGACTAGCCCGCTCCCTGGGATATATCCGCCTCCCCGTGACCTTCGGCACGCGCGACAACTACAACACCGAGCTCATCGACTTTGACATCGCCCGCATTGGCCTCGCGTACAACGCCATCCTCGGGTACCCAGCTCTGGCCCAGTTCATGGCAGCAACCCATCCTGCTTGCAATCTCATGAAGATGCCGGGGAGCCGGGGTGTCCTCACCATCAAGGGGGACGCCAATTAGGCCCTGGCGGTGCTGAAGCTTGCCCTCAAGGTCGCCGCGACAGCACAACCCGTCGACAGGATACCTCCAAGGCCAAGGGAGCCGCACCAACCAAGAAGAAGTAGTTTTTCACTCAGGACAAGGCAGAAACCAAGCAGGTGTTGGTAGAGGAGGACGAGTCCTCAGGGGCAACCTTTACCATAGGCACCAACCTCAAGCCTGCTCAGGAGGGGGCGCTAGTGAAGTTTTTGCGTGCAAACAAGGGAGTGTTCGCCTGGGAGCCCGATCAGCTGGTAGGGGTCCCAAGAGAGGTAATAGAGCACCACCTGAAGGTGTGCCCCAACGTACGCCCCGTGAAGCAGAAGGCAAGGCGGCAATCCATGGAGAAGCAAGCTTTCATCGTCCAAGAGACCCGCAAGTTAGAGGCTGCCAGTGTCATTCGCGAGGTTCGGTACCCCGAATGGTTGGAGAACCCTGTCATCGTCCCCAAGAAACGCAGGAAGGAGCGGATGTGCATCGACTTCACCAACCTCAACAAGGCCTGCCCCCAAGATCCGTTCCTGCTACCGAGTCTGATCGGAACGTCTTGGGAGGAGGTCTATTCCTTCGTTGACCGTGAGAGCTTGTCATGGGCTAAGTTGGGACTCCCCTGCAGGGATTGAACTTTCGAAAGCCGTGCCCGCGGTTATGGGCAGATGGGAATTTGTTAATGTCCGGTTGTAGATAACTTGAACCTTAATAAATAAAAATGAATCAACTAAGTGTGTTACCGTGATGGCCTCTTCTCGGCGGAGTCCGGGAAGTGGACACGGTGTTGGAGTAATGTTTGCGCAGGTTGTTCTCTAGTTTCTCGTTCGTGCTTTGCCTCCTCTTCTCGCTCTCTTTTGCGAATAAGTTAGCCACCATATTTGCTAGTCGCTTGCTGCAGCTCCACATATTTACCCTGTCATACCTATAAGCTTAAATAGTCTTGATCGCGAGGGTGCGAGATTGCTGAGTCCCTGTGGCTCACAGATACTTCCAAAACCAGTTTGCAGGTGTCGTTGAGTCCATGCAGATGAGGCAACCAAGCTCAAGGAGGAGCTAGTTGAAGATCTTGTCCTTTGTCTTGCTTCGTTCTAGTTGATCAGTAGTGGTGCCCAGTTGGGGGTGATTGGGACCGTGTCGCATGTTGGGTTCTCTTTTATTTTGGCGCCGTAGTCGGGCCATGAGTGTTTGGTTGATGTAATGTTATTTATGTACTTGTTTGACATGGCGAGTGTAAGCCAACTATGTTGTCTCTTCTTTCATTATTATATTACATGGGATGTTGTGAAGATTGCCTAACTTGCGACATATGCCTTCAATGCGATTATGTCTCTAAGTCGTGCCTCGACACGTGGGAGCTATAGTCGCATCGAGGGTGTGACAAGTTGGTATCAGAGCCTTCCCCGACCTTAGGAGCCCCATTGCTTGATCGTTTTTAGCGGCCAAGTTGTGTCTAGAAAAATGTTTTGAGTCATTTAGGAATTATATATCGGAGAGTTTAGGAATTCTTTTTACTTCCCAGTCTCCTCATCGCTCTGGTAAGGCATCCTGACGTAGAGTTTTGACTCTTCTCTTCTCAAATTTCACTAATTTTTTTTAGGATCACGCGGGTATCTTGGAATCGTTTCGATGGTTTTATGATGAGAACATTGTCTTGGTGCCTCCTGTCAGGGGTTTAGTGGAAGTGTCCCGGGGAGTTGAGCTCTGAGGTGTTGTCATCATAATTTTATCGTTGCAGTTCTGGAATACCTGAGTCTAGTATGCCGACATCGAAAATCTCTTTTATGCAGTTCGTTGGTGAGATAACCTCGACGCCACCCAGTACTGGGGAGGGAGTTCGGGAGTATCGCCATAACTCGTATAACGGATGCTTTTCGAAGGTTGAGGTAGATGATTTTCGAAGGTTTCTTGGTTATGTGTTGAAGGATGGATACAGCTGGATGTAGGATTTGCTAGTTTGGGTGAGATATTAAGCTTCCCCTGTATCCCCAACACCTGATTGCATAACCGGAAAATTTAGGGAGTTTCATAGGTGGGAATTCAAGTAGCTCTTAGAATTTCTTTCCGACGGATGTATGATATGCAATTGGGGTTCGACGTCTAGTGGTCCGCCTATTCACGGTCGGTTTTACAGTGGTCTCGTTGTGTCTTAAAGAGTCCTTGGCTATGCCGACTCGAGGACGCTTCGTATGTCATGTGCACTGCCTTGTACATGATAGTGATGTACGATCGATCCCGTGTAGGCCCCACCACAAAAACTTCGGACGAAATCTCTATCATATGTTTGTTCTGGCTTATTTTGCAAACCAATCCTTTGTTTTGTTTTGAGTTGGGGTATTCGAGTTGCTTCAAAGTCAAATGTTGATCCCATACCTTTCCTAAGCGGTGTTCTCATACTTCGATGTGAATACTAATCCTTCTTGATAATCGAGATTGTCATGTCAATCCTTTTTCAACCAGCGTGTTTCTCTTCAAGTGAATCCGTTCGCTTTCAACTTCCGCAAGATCAATTATCAGTTCTTCTCAAACGGTGTTCATTTCATCCATTCCAAATTGTCTTTGTTTTTTCCCGCCCTCCCTCCCTTGTTTTCTTCAAGGACTCAGATTTCTCAATCAAGTATCATCTCAGTGATGAGAAGTATCTCCATTCTTTTCCATTAATGTTCTTATCCGGTGATTCTCATGAAGTTTTCTAAGGAGCGTCAAGCTCATCATTCTTTGTTTTTTTTTCTTCTCCGGTGGAACCAATTCAAGCTTTCGGTGTTGATCATATCTTTTTCCTCGTTTCAAATACCCTATCATGTCGGTGCTCCTCATATTCTTTCACTTCTCGCTATTCATTTGTTCCGGTGCCCTGAAGATATCTCAGAAGGCTCGCCTTGTCATCCAAGATCCGTTCAACCTATTTCGAGGATGTTCCCTCATTCAAGTCATTTAATTCAACTGGTGCAATCTCCCTTCCAAATGATTCTACGGTGTTTCTTTTGAGTGGGCCCTAACCCACAGGTCTTTTCCCAGGATCTTACCTGACTCTTCTTATTCTCCCGGAGTTATTCTCAAATCTTCTAAAGTTTGACGTAAGAATGAATCATCATCAGTCAAATGTCTTTCTCCAAGATCTTTCATTTCTTTTCATCATTGGTTCAACTTTTGTATTCTTCTTTAGTCCGGAGTGTCTTAATAATTCACGGTGGTGTTTCTCGTCGTCATTCTCGAAGATTTGAAGACCGAAGAAGAGTTTTACCTCCATATCTTATCCGTTCTCTCATAGATTCGTGGTTCTAGTTCAAGGCCATCCTCTCATAATCGTTTTGATCGCAAAAATTATTTTCCTTCTTCCAGAGCCCATCATCTAAGATTATTCATTCTCAGCTTTCAGTATCATTCTACAAATCTTACCGGTGCATCGCCCAGATATCCTCTAATCAGCTCGTGATCTATTCATTCTCATGTATCTAAACTCTCTCAAGCATCTTCGTTCATTTTATATTTCTTCCCGGTGTTTCTTTATGTTTTATTCGTGCTTTTCAAATTCTACAGGTGGTTCCTTGAAGACCTTCTCAAGTTTATGTTTTACCTCTCTTAATCCTTGATACGAGAATGAGTAGTATGCCAAATCCATTATTTTTCATCAATTTAATTGATGAAGGATAAGCATAATGTAATTCTTATTCTTGTTTCATCCAAGTGATTAATTCCTTATTCCGTAGGCTCATCAAATTCTCGGATTCTTTTGCTTCATCTTTATTTTCCGGAGTTCCTAGCTTTCTCACATTATCTCATCGCGAAGCTCCTTCTAAATCATTACAAGGGTTCACCTTGTGTTTTCAACTTCTCCTTCTTTTCGTTATTCTTTTGTTATCGGAGTTTCTTCTTGAAGGTTCTACATGATGGTTCATAAAGGATTTAATTCCTTCTCGAAGTTTTCATCCAGATTCTTGTCTAAGAAGCTCAAGCATTCTTCTTCTTGCTATCCGGAGTGCAATCTTTTCTTCCATATCATTGGAGGTGGTATTATGTCATTCTTGATTATTGAGTTCATGTTTTCATGATTCACATGTGGTCAAGAATGAGATATTTTAAATCCATCAATCTCGTCATTGGAGTTATCTTGGGCTATATTTCACCTAAAGCCTTCCCTAAGGATTGTTGTTCATTATGGTGCTTATAAATGATCCAAGTTCTTCTTTATCCTCCCGGTGAAATAGTTTCTCCCCTCTTTGTTCTTATCCAATCTTGTTCCCGTTAGTGGCGAGTTGTCACCTCATAATTTTGAGATGTCTTCTATTAGTCCATATAAAGCTTTTCCTTTCATTGTTGGTTTTCCAACAACTCCGCTCGACCCTTCTCCTAAAGATGCCTTTTCAGGCTCTTTTGTAACAGAAGTTGGCATTTGCTTCTCCATTCTTTTATTTCAATTATCTATATTCTATTCTTTCGTTCCGGAGGCATTGTGAGGTTGATATTTTCAACCCATCTTCTCGGATTGTCAGGACCATGTTTTGATCGTGCTTATCCTTTTAACAGGAGTGTTGTGCCCTTTTGCTCAAGTCCGTTTCGCTTTGTCAAGTCTTGCGTCCTTTCTCAACCGGAGTGCTGCTCGAAGTTGTTCTTCCTTGTCCCTCTTTTATAACGGAGTGTTTTTCACTTTGTTTACCTCCGTTGTATTATTCTTTTCTATTGGTTCAACCTCCCAAGGTTCGTGGTTTCACTCGTTTGTCAAAGAAGCAACTTAGTTTTACCTCTTCTCTTTCTTTTCCGTTTTTCCCTCCGGTGCCATTCTAGATCTCGGGACGAGATCCTCTCGTAGTGGTGGAGTGTTGTAACGCCCCGAGACCGATGTGCCACGTGTCCTCCAGTTATTCGTTGTTGTTGCCATGTCATTGCTTGCGTATCATGCATTGCATATCATGTCATCATGTGCATTTCATTTGCATACATGTTCGTCTCATGCATCCGAGCATTTTTCCCGTTGTCCGTTTTGCAATCCGGCGCTTCGTTCTCCTCCGGTGGTCATTTCTACCTTTCTTTCATGTGTGGGGTTTAAACATTTCCGGATTGGGCCGAGACTTGCCAAGCGGCCTTGGTTTACTACCGGTAGACCGCATGTAAAGTTTCGTGCCATTTGGACTTCGTTTGATACTCCAACGGTTAACCGAGGGACCGAAAAGGCCTCGTGTGTGTTGCAGCCCAACACCCCTCCAATTTGGCCCAAAACCCACCTAACTCTGTTCCATCATCTAGAGCGCTCGATCACGATCGCGTGGCCGAAAACCGCACCTCATTTGGACTCTCCTATCTCCCTTTACCTATAAATATGTGCAACCCTCCGAGATTCGCGGTCTAACCCTAGCCTTCCCCTACCTCGCGCACCGGACAAACATCCCCACCACCCCGGACATGTCCGACCACCGCCTCCGATGAATCAGATGCCGCCACCTCATCCCACGCGCCCTCTCTCTCCTCCCCACCGCCGCGGCCCGCCGCAGCCCACGGCCGGCCCGCCCGAGCCGCGCCGGGCCCGAGCGCGCCCCGCCTCCATCGCGCGCCCCGCGCCGCCCCGGATCGCCATCGCCGGCGCGCCTCCGCCGCCGTGCGCCGATCGCCTCGCCACGCCGCCGCCTCGCCGCGCCTTCGCCCCGGCCGCCGCACTCCTCCGCCGGGCCCCTCGTCGCCGGCGCACCTCACCCTGCCGCGCGCCGCCGCCCGGACTTCGCCACCTTCGCCGGAGTCGCCGCTCGCCTCGCCGGAGCTCCGGCCGGATCCGATCCGAATCGGGACCAGATCCACCGGTCCCCGATCCAAACGCCCTCGCCCGTCCCCGCACCGCTCCGTCCTGGATATCCCCGTCCGCCGTTGACTTTTTCCGGAGGTATAATTTTCACTAAGTCCCGAGAATCCCAGATCCAAGTGCTCATGTTCGTGGCTCCGTAACTTTGCATTCGTAGCTCCGATTCATGCATATAGCATATCAAAATGTTCATCTCAGAGAGTACATCATTTCATTCCATTGCATCATTTTCATTTGAGTTCATCTTGATGCCCGAAATGCTATTAGAAGAGGGCTACTTGAGTTAATTGTCAGATCTGCTACTCCGTTTAGCACTTTTGTCATTTTTGCCATGATTATTGTGTGCATGATATGCCCGTGAGTTCTACATGTGTTTTTTTAAGGGTTTTGTCATCTTTCCAGAGGTGCAACCCATGTATTTTTAGGATGTGTGTGGTGACTTGTGCAAGCTTGCAAAGTGGTGCACTTGCTAAGTCTGTTTTCAGGGACTTAGTAATTTCACTAAGTCCTGGAGCTGTTTATCTCATGACGCCATATGTTCATGTTGTTTCCTAGTGATCCGTGCCTCTTTTGAGGATGATCAGTAAGGGTGTTTTGTTAATATTGTAGTGCTCTATCCATCCATATCTTCTTTTGCAATTATGGAGCACCCTAGCTTGAGTCAATCGAGCTCTACTTTTGGTACTTTGTGAATCTGGGCAGATTGTCAACTTGTTTGCAATTTTGCCGGTGATGTTGTAGTTGATCCGTGCATGCTATGCTATTGTTCTTGCCATGTATAGCTTGAATTTTGTGCCTTACTGATGGATGTATGCTTGTCTTGCCATGACTTGCTCTGTAGTGAGTGCATCGAGCTTGTAAACATGCCTACTTGAGTTATATTTCAGCATGTGTCAGTTTTCACCAAGTCTGTGAACTGATTATGTTTTTGCTATGTTCACATGCTTGTAATTGTATTTTCTGATCCCTTTTGGCTCAAGGTCACTAAGGGACTTTTGTTAAGCTCTTTAATTAGCTCCATGCCATGCTTTACTTTGCCATGTTCAGATCCTGTAGCACGTAGTTTTGTTGCTCCGAAGAGGGCTACCTGATCTGAAATTCCAGACAAGTGTTAATTTCACTAAGTCTGAGATCTGTTTGCAATATGCGTTTTTGCCATGCTTGTTTGAACCTGTTAATGGATGAATTGGCCGTAGCTCAGTGCTAGACTTTTGTTAAGAATCTTGTGTGCATCCCTGCCATGTATTTTTTTGTCATGTTTGGGTGCTGCAGCATGTTCATTTCGTTGCATTTAGATGCCTACTTGCTGTAAATCGCAGACCGGTGTCATATTTGAATCGCTTGCCATTTCCAAACCGTAACTCCGATTCCGGCGTTCTTTATATCGTTTTCAAGCGATTTCATCTCATCTTTCCAGTGGCACACTTGGTTTTCCAAGTTGAGGCCACGTCCATGCATTTCCTGTCATATCTTGCATTTTGCATCCCGCATCGCATCCTGCATAGCATATCATCGTTGCATCATCTTGTTTGATCCTTGCACATGGTTGATTGTATCCTTGTTGCTTGTTTGTCTTGTTTGGGTAGAGCCGGGAGACGAGTTCGCTAACGAGGATCCCGTTGAGCTTGCTTTTGAGGATCCAGTCAACTCTGACAACTATGCAGGCAAGATGATCATACCCTCGAAATCACTACTATCTTTGCTATGCTAGTTTTGCTCGCTCTTTTGCTATGCCAATGCTACGATGCCTACCACTTGCTTGCAAGCCTCCCAACTTGCCATGTCAAACCTCTAACCCACCTTGTCCTAGCAAACCGTTGATTGGCTATGTTACCGCTTTGCTCAGCCCCTCTTATAGCGTTGCTAGTTGCAGGTGAAGATTGGAGGTCGTTCCTTGTTGGAACATTTATTTACTTGTTGGGATATCATTATTTTGCCATGTTATCTTAATGCATCTATATACTTGGTAAAGGGTGGAAGGCCCGGCCTCTCGCCTAGTGTTTTGTTCCACTCTTGCCGCCCTAGTTTCCGTCATATCGGTGTTATGTTCTCGGATTTTGCGTTCCTTACGCGGTTGGGTTATAATGGGAACCCCTTGATAGTTCGCCTTGATTAAAGCTTTTCCAGCAATGCCCAACCTTGGTCTTACCATTTGCCACCTAGCCTCTTTTTCCCTCGGGTTTCCGGAGCCCGCGGGTCATCTTATTTTAAACCCCCCCGGGCCAGTGCTCCTCAGAGTGTTGGTCCAAACTAGAGTCCTGTGCAGCGCCCCCTCGGGGAAACTCGAGGTTTGGTTTTAGTTGTATGGAGCGCTCATCTGAGTGTGCCCTGAGAAAAAGATATGTGCAGCTCCTATCGGGATTTGTCGGCACATTCGGGCGGTGTTGCTGGTCTTGTTTTAACCTGTCGAAGTGTCTTGAATTACCGAGATACCGAGTCTGATCGGAACGTCTTAGGAGGAGGTATATTCCTTCGTTGACCGTGAGAGCTTGTCATGGGCTAAGTTGGGACTCCCCTGCAGGGATTGAACTTTCGAAAGCCGTGCCCGCAGTTATGGGCAGATGGGAATTTGTTAATGTCCGGTTGTAGATAACTTGAACCTTAATAAATTAAAATGAATCAACTGAGTGTGTTACCGTGATGGCCTCTTCTCGGCGGAGTCCGGGAAGTGGACACGGGGTTGGAGTAATGTTTGCGCATGTTGTTCTCTAGTTTCTCGCTCGCGCTTTGCCTCCTCTTCTCGCTCTCTTTTGCGAATAAGTTAGCCACCACATTTGCTAGTCGCTTGCTGCAGCTCCACATATTTACCCTGTCATACCTATAAGCTTAAATAGTCTTGATCGCGAGGGTGCGAGATTGCTGAGTCCCTGTGGCTCACAGATACTTCCAAAACCAGTTTGCAGGTGCCGTTGAGTCCGTGTAGATGACGCAACCAAGCTCAAGGAGGAGCTAGTTGAAGATCTTGTCCTTTGTCTTGCTTCGTTCTAGTTGATCAGTAGTGGTGCCCAGTTGGGGGTGATTGGGACCGTGTCGCATGTTGGGTTCTCTTTTATTTTGGCACCGTAGTCGGGCCATGAGTGTTTGGTTGATGTAATGTTATTTATGTACTTGTTTGACGTGGCGAGTGTAAGCCAACTATGTTGTCTCCCCTTTCATTATTATATTACATGGGATGTTGTGAAGATTGCCTAACTTGCGACATATGCCTTCAATGCGATTATGTCTCTAAGTCGTGCCTCGACACATGGGAGCTATAGTCGCATCGAGGGTGTGACAAGCCTCCTCCACTCCCCTCGCGCCACGCGCCCCTGCCTGCCTCCCAACTCACGCAGGGCCCGCGGAACCCAGATCGGGGCCCTGGAAGCCCATCTGCACCCGAAACGTGCCGTCGCCTGCTCGCTCCCGCTGCACCTCCTCGATTCGATCCAGATCTGGAGGGAGCCCGCTGCTCGATGCTCCCGCAGGACCCGTCGGCCACCGGTGCACACCTTATCGCCGGCGAACCCTGCTCCGCGACGCCGCCCAGGTCGCGTCCCGGTCGCCCTCTCCTTCCTTCCTCCGTTTCCCTTCCTCCTTCTCTTACAGCTCTCTCTCTCTCTGGCCATGGATAGCGCAGCTGCCCGGAGCTCCTCGACGCGGCTCAGCTTCCGACGTCGCTCAGATTCGTCGGATCCGGCAAGTTTCCGTCTAGATCCGCCCGTTCCCCAGCCTTCCCGCTGTCTTCGACCCTCGCCGTCGCTGGAGAGCCATCCGCCGTTGTCCTTCTTCCTGTCGTGGCCAGACGCGTGAAGGAGGTCACATCCGCGTCGTTGGTTGCACGTGGGCCGGCCTCCTCTCCAATCTCCTGGGCCGGAAACACGCACAAGGCCCAGATCTATGCCGATTGGGCCTCCTCCCCTCCAGCTAGGCTTGGGCCATGGGTGAGCTCCCCACAGCCCTCCTGTTCAGCCCAGCGATGCAGCAGATTCAGCCCGGTGCAATTTTTTTCCTGGCTGTGTATTTGTCTAAATTTTCCAGCGAGTGCCAGTTTTCTAGGATGGCCCCTAAACTCCATGCATTTAATAACTTCACAACCGTGCATCGGATCTAAATAAATTATATATGTAATTTGACTAGAATTTCATCTAGTTTCACAATATCCAACTTTCATCCATGTTTAAAATGTTTAAAATGTTGTTTGTGTAATTTTCGTCCACATGCCATGCTAAAATGCTTTATTTCATAACTAAATAACCGTAACTCCGAATTTAATAAACTTTATATGTAAATGGGGTGGAAAATGCCTAGTTTAACATGGTGGCATCACTTTGCATGTTTAACAACTATAAAATATGGTTTAGGGCAGAACAGTACCAAACCTTAAAATTTGCACATGAGGAGTTTCCGGACTTGTTGCTTGTTGTTTCCGGCTTCATTTAAACTTGCCTAGTTAAGTAGTTCTACTATGCTCCACCTCTTGCCATGTTAATCAACATTTAATATTGTTGGGTACATAAACGAGATCGGACTAAATAACTTGTTGTGGTGTTTCGTCAATAGGCAACTCGTTGCATATTGATCTCCACTTAATTTGTAGAATTGGTTGTGCACTTTGCCATGCCATGCCTCCTTAAACCGGACATGCATCATACTTGGTTGTGCATCATGCTATGTTCATGTGGTGGTTGTTTACTATGTTGTTTGCTTATTTCCGGTGTTGCTTCTTCGGGTTGGTTCCGATAACATCGCGTTTGTGAGGATTCGTTCTACTTCATCCGTTTGTCATCTTGATGGACTCGTTCTTCTTCCTTGCGGGATCTCAGGCAAGATGACCATACCCTCGAAATCACTTCTATCTTTGCTTGCTAGATGCTTGCTCTTTTGCTATGCATATGCCTCGATACCTGCCACTTGCTTAGCATGCCTCCCATATTGTTGAGCCAAGCCTCTAACCCACCTTGTCCTAGCAAACCGTTGTTTGGCTATGTTACCGCTTTGCTCAGCCCCTCTTATAGCGTTGCTAGTTGCAGGTGAAGTTTGGAGCTTGTTCCATGTTTGGAACATGGTTATTTTGTTGGGATATCACAATATCTCTTATTTAATTAATGCATCTATATACTTGGTAAATGGTGGAAGGCTCGGCCTTATGCCTGGTGTTTTGTTCCACTCTTGCTGCCCTAGTTTCCGTCATATCGGTGTTATGTTCCCGGATTTTGTGTTCCTTACGCGGTTGGGTTATAATGGGAACCCCTTGACAGTTCGCCTTGAATAAAACTCCTCCAGCAAGGCCCAACCTTGGTTTTACCATTTGCACTAACAACATATAACCTTCCCTTGGGTTTTCACAAGCCCGAGGGTCATCTTTATTTTAACCCCCCCCCCCCGGGCCAGTGCTCCTCTGAGTGTTGGTCCGAAATGGGCAGCCTGCGGGGCCACCTCGGGGCAACTCGAGGGTTGGTTTTACTCATAGCTTGACCTATCCGGTGTACCTGAGAACGAGATATGTGCAGCTCCTATCGGGATTTGTCGGCGCATCGGGCGACTTTGTTGGTCTTGTTTTACCATTGTCGAAATGCCTTGTAACCGGGATTCCGAGTCTGATCGGGTCTTCCCGCTAGAAGGAATATCCTTCGTTGACCGTGAGAGCTTGTGATGGGCTAAGTTGGGACACCCCTGCAGGGATTTGAACTTTTGAAAGCCATGCCCGTGGTTATGGGCAGATGGGAATTTGTTAATGTCCGGTTGTAGAAAACCTGAAGTTGATCTTAACTAAAATACATCAACCGCGTGTGTAACCGTCATGGTCTCTTCTCGGCGGAGTCCGGGAAGTGAACACGGTGTTGGAGTTATGCTTGACGTAGGTTGTTCTAGGATCACTTCTTGATCATAGTTTTATCGACCGTGCCTTGCCTTCTATTCTCGCTCTCATTTGCGTATGATAGCCACCATATATGCTAGTCGCTTGCTGCAGCTCCACCTCACACCTTTTACCTTACCCATAAGCTTAAATAGTCTTGATCGCGAGGGTGTGAGATTGCTGAGTCCCCGTGACTCACAGATACTTCCAAAACCGGCTTGCAGGTGCCGATGAGACCATGCAGATGACACAACCAAGCTCAAGGAGGAGCTCGATGAAGATCTTGTCCTTTGTCTTGTTTCGTTTCTAGTTGATCAGTAGTGGAGCCTAGTTGGGGTCGATCGGGGGACCTTGTCGCATTTGGGGTAGCTCTCTATTTTGGTTCCGGACCTTGATTGTATCTGGATGATGTAATGCTTTATTCATGTAATTGTGTGAAGTGGCGATTGTAAGCCAACTATGTATCTCTTTCCTTTATGTATTACATGGGTTGTGTGAAGATTACCTCACTTGTGACATTGCTTTCAATGCGGTTATGCCTCTAGGTCGTGCTTCGACACGTGGGAGATATAGCCGCATTGAGGGTGTTACATTGGGACAGACTAGGCACCGTGGCACGGTGTACCAAGTGGCACCCGGATGGTGGGCTTGGGAACCCTGCACACATCGTTTGGGGCCGTGAGCGACACCCCGGCCAGATCTCCTTGCGGATGGAACCCGAATAGGCGCTTGTAACACCCTCGATGCGACTATAGCTCCCACGTGTCGAGGCACGACTTAGAGGCATAATCGCATTGAAGGCATATGTCGCAAGTGAGGTAATCTTCACACAACCCATGTAATACATAAGGGAAAAAGATACATAGTTGGCTTACAATCGCCACTTCACACAATTACATGAATAAAGCATTACATCAACCAAATACAATCAAGGTCCGACTACGGAACCAAAATAAAAGAAGAACCCCAAAAGCGACAAAGGTCCCCGATCGACCCCAACTGGGCTCCATTACTGATCAACTAGAACGAAACAACTCAAAGGACAAGATCTTCATCGAGCTTCTCCTGAGCTTGGTTGCATCATCTGCACGGTCTCATCGGCACCTGCAAGCTGGTTTTGGAAGTATCTGTGAGCCAGGGGGACTCAGCAATCTCGCACCCTCGCGATCAAGACTATTTAAGCTCATGGGTAAAGTAAAGGTATGAGGTGGAGCTGCAGCAAGCGACTAGCATATATGGTGGCTAACATACGCAAATGAGAGCGAGAAGAGAAGGCAAAGCACGGTCGATAAAAGTATGATCAAGAAGTGATCCTAAACAACCTACGTCAAGCATAACTCCAACAACCGTGTTCACTTCCCGGACTCCGCCGGAAAGAGACCATCACGGTTACGCACGCGGTTGATTCATTTTAATTAAGGTCAACTTCAGGTTTTCTACAACCGGACATTAACAAATTCCCATCTGCCCATAACTGTGGGCACGGCTTTCGAAAGTTCAAATCCCTGCAGGGGTGTCCCAACTTAGCCCATCACAAGCTCTCACGGTCAACGAACGAATAGACCTCCACCCGAGACGTTCTGATCAGACTCGGTATCCCGGTACAACAAGACATTTCGACAGGGTAAATCTAAACCAGCAACACCGCCCGATGTACCGACATCGTGATGGGAGCTGCACATATCTCGTTCTCAGGGCAACACCGGATGAGACATCCTACGAGTAAAACCAGCCCTCAAGTTTCCCCGAGGTGGCCCCGCAGTCTACTCAGTTCGGACCAACACTTAGACAAGCACTGGCCCGGGGGGGTTAAAATAAGATGACCCTCGGGATGTGCGACTCCCAAGGGAAAAAGGATAGGTGGCGAATGGTAAAACCAATGTTGGGCATTGCTGGAAAAGCTTTACTTAAGGCGAACTGTCAAGGGGTTCCCATAATAGCCCAACCGCGTAAGGAACGCAAAATCCGGGAACATAACACCGATATGACGGAAACTAGGGCGGCAAGAGTGGAACAAAACACCAGGCATAAGGCCGAGCCTTCCACCCTTTACCAAGTATATAGATGCATTAATTAAATAAGATATATTGTGATATCCCAACAAGAAAACATGTTCCAACAAGGAACAACATCACCATGTTCCAACAAGGAACAAACTTCAATCTTCACCTGCAACTAACAATGCTATAAGAGGGGCTGAGCAAAGCGGTAACATAGCCAATCAACGGTTTGCTAGGACATGGTGGGTTAGAGGTTTGACATGGCAATTTGGGAGGCTGACAAGCAAGTGGTAGGCATCATAGCATTGGCATAGCAAAAGAGCGAGCATCTAGCATAGCAAAGATAGTAGTGATTTCGAGGGTAAGATCATCTTGCCTGAAATCCCGCAAGGAAGAAGAACGAGTCCATGAAGAAGACAAATGGACGTAGTCGAACGGATCCTCACAAACGCGACGTTATTGGAACCAACCCGAAGAAGCAAACACCGGAAAAGAAGCACACAACATAGTGAACAACCACCACATAAACATGGCAAGATGCGCAATCAAGTATGATGCATGTCCGGTTTAATGAAGCATGGCATGGCAAAGTGCAACAACCAAAACTACAAATTAAGTGGAGCTCAATATGCATCGGGATGCATATTGACAAAACACCACATCAATTATTTAGTTCTCTCTCGTTTATGTACCCAACAATATTAAATGTTGATTAACATGGCAAGAGGTGAAGAACAACAAAACTACCTATCTAGACAAGTTTAAATGAGGCCGGAAGCAACTAACAACAATTCCGGAAACTCCTCATATGCAAAAATTAGGTTTGGTACTATTCTGCCCTAAACACAATTTTAAAGTTGTTAAACATGCAAAGTAAGGTCACCGTGTTAAACTAGGCAAAATTCTACCCCATTTACATATAAAGTTTGTTAAAAACAGAGCTACGGTTATTTAGTTATGAATTAAATCATTTTAACATGGCATAGGAGCAAATTAATGCAAACAACATTTTTAACATTTCAAACATAGATGAAAGTTGGATATTATTAATCTACACAAAATTCTAAGCAAGTTTCATATATAAAATATTTTAATCCGATGCACGGTTAGTGAGTTATTAAATGCATGAACTAGAGGGACTAATCTATAAAACAGCAGTCTCAGGATAAATAGGAAAATCCCAGGCGCTGAAAAAAAACATAGCGGGCCAAAACAGGAACTGGCCCAACAAGAGAGAAAAAAAATCAAGAGGAGGGGGCGCTCGGGGGCTGCTCACCCTGGGCCTTGGCCCGGCTGGAGGGGAAGCAGGCCGAGGCGGGGGCAGCGCGCTGGGCCGGACTCGGGCCTGGCTTGGCACTGCGCTGGCCGGGGGAGCTGGGCCGGCCCACGCGAAGGAGGAGGCAGGCCGAACGAGGCCGGCTGGAACTGGGCCGGAGGCGGGGCCCGCGAAGGGTCAACGGGGCGCTCGTCTCCCTCGATCCCGATCGGATCGGGGAGGCAGGGGCGGCGATGCCGGTTCCCGCCGGCGAGGCGAGGGGCACGGAAACGGAGAGGCGAGGAGGAGCCGGATCCAGGCGATGCGGGCGGCATCGGCGGTGAGCTGGGGCGGCGCGACGGAGGAACCGAGGCGAGGCGCGGCGATGCGGCACACGACGAAGGCAGCGGCGGTGCACGGCGAAGGAGGCGGCGGCGCACGACGAAGGAGGTGGCCAGACGTGGACGCGCGCGAGGCTCGGGGAGCTCGCGGCGAGCGGCGGCACAGTCGGGTCTGCGCGGGCCCGCGATGGGCTCGGCGGGCTGCGGCCGTGGGGACGACGACGGCGGACAGATGGCGCGAGGGGAGTGGACGAGGGCGGTGGCGTGATGACGTGGCCTCTCCTGATTGGACGAAGTGAGGTGGCGGGGCAGCGGACATGTCCGGCGCGGGAAGAAACGTCCGGCGGCGCGGAGGGAGTTGGATCTAGGGTTTGATCTGCGCGGAAATTTCGGAGGGAGACACATATTTATAGGTAGAGGGAGCTAGGAGAGTCCAAATGAGGTGCGGTTTTCGGCCACGCGATCGTGATCGAACGCTCTAGATGATGGAGCAGAGTTAGGTGGGTTTTGGGCCAAATTGGAGAGGTGTTATGCTGCAATACACACGAGGCCTTCTCGGTCCCTCGGTTAACCGTTGGAGTATCAAACGAAGTCCAAATGGTACGAAACTTGACAGGCGGTCTACCGGTAGTAAACCAAGGCCGCTTGGCAAGACTCGGTCCAATCCGGAAATGTTTAATCCCCACACATGAAAGAAGGGAAGAAATGACCACCGGAGGAGAATGAAGCGCCGGAATGCAAAACGGACAACGGGGAAAAAGCTCGGATGCATGAGACGAACACGTATGCAAATGAAATGCGCATGATGACATGATATGCAATGCATGACACGCAAGCAATGACAAGGCATCAACAGCGAATAACTGAACGACAGCTGGCACATCGGTCTCGGGGCGTTACAACACTCCACCACTACGACAGGATCTCGTCCCGAGATCTAGAATGGCATCGGAGGGAAAACGAAAGAGAAAGAGAAGCGGTAAAACTAAGTTGCTTCTTTGACAAACGAGTGAAACCACGAACCTTGAAGAGGTTGAACAAATTCGAGAAAAGAATACAACGAAGGAGAACAAAGTCAAAAGCACTCCGTTAGAAAGGAGGGACAAAGAACATTGCGAAAAAAAACCCTTGAGGTTGAGGGGCAAGATATATATTGAAACCACTCCGGTTAAGACAAGATAGAGAAGGAATAAGACTGATATAATTTGGACAGCACTCCGGTTGAGAAGGGATGCAAAATTTGATAAGATGAGAGCTCGAAAGAAAACACGACACTCCGGTTGAATGGATAAGCAAAGAAAAGAATACTATCATGACAAAACAAGAAGATGGGTAGAAGAGAGCAACATCACAATGCCTCCGGAACAAAAGAATAGAAGATAGATAATTGAGATAGGGGAATGGAGAAGAAAATGCCAACTTCTGCCACAAAAGAGCTTGAGAAGGCATCCTTAGGAGAAGGGTCGAATTGGGAATCCAACAACGAAAAGAGTAAGATGGCAGTGGGCTTATGGAAGACATCTCAAAATTATGAGGTGAAATTCTGCCACTAACGAAACAATAAATTGGCTTGATATCAAGAAGGATACGAGAAACTATCACACCGGGAGAATAAATCAAGAACTTGGATCATTTATAAGCACCATAGATAGCAACAATCCTTAGGGAAGGCTTTAGGTGAAATATAACCCAAGGTAACTCCAATGACGAGATTGAAGGATTTAAAATACCTCATTCTTAATAAGATGTGAATCATGAAACATGAACTCAAATTATCAAGAATGACATAATACCACCTCCAATGATACGGAAGAAAAGAATTGCACTCCGGATATCAAGATGAAGAAAGCTTGAACTCCTTAGAAAAGAATGTCAAAGAAAACTTCGAGAAGGAATTAAATCCTTGATGAGCCACCATGAAGAAACTCTCGAAGAACTCCGGTAATAAAAGACTGATCAAACGAAAAGAAAGAGAAGTTGAAAACACAAGGTGAAGCCTTGCGATGATTAGATGGATCTTCGCGAAGAAATACTTGAAATAACTTTGAGCTCCGGAAAGAAAGATGGACAACTTGAATCGAGAATTTGATGAACCTCCAGAATAAGGAATTAAGTTTACTCGATGAGACAAGAATAAGAATTACATTATGCGTATCCTTCACCAATTAAATTGACGACAATCAACGGATTTGACATATTACTTATTCTCATAGGCAAGATTAAGAGAGATATAACATAAACTTGAGAAAGGTCTTCAATGATCCATCGGTAGGATTGAAAATAACGAAAGAGTTGATATGATGACGAATGACGAGAACTCTTGCATGAACCACCGTAAGAATTGAAAACAATTGAAGAAAAGGTAAGGAAACACCGGGAAGAAGGAATTACAGAACGAATGAAGATAGTTCAAGGAATTTGATACATGAGAACGAAGAGATCACGAACTGATTAGAGATCACTTGCATTATGCACCGGTAAGATTTGGAGAACCATCACTGAAAGTTGTGAATGAATAACCCTGAATTGATGAAATCCAGATAACAAAATGAGAAGACTCTTGAATTGCTTCGGATGGGTGAAAAGAATTTTCACAATCGAAAACAATTATGAGAGGATGGCAACAAGCTAGCACCATGAGTCTTGAAGAGAATGGAGCAAGATTAAAGAGAAACTCTACTTCGGTCTTCAAATCTGAGAATGACGATGAGAAACACCACCATGAATTATTGAGGCACTCCGGAATAATTAAAAGCGAAGAGATTGAGCCCCCGATGAAAAGAATTTGAAAGATCTTGGAGAAAGGCATTAGGCTGATGATAACTCATTCTTACGTCGGACTTCGAAAAGAAATTTGAGGATAGCTCCGGGAAAATAAGAGGAGTCAGGTAAGATCCTGGGAAAAGACCTATGGGTTAGGGCCCACTCAAAAGATACATTGTAGAACGATTGCTTGGAAGAGAGATTTGTACCGGTTAAATAAAATGACTTGAATGATATAACAACCTCGAAATAGGTTGAACTGATCTTGAATGAAAAGACGAGCCTTCTGAGATATCTTGAGCACTCTGGAACAATTGAATAGCGAGAAATGAATGAATATGATGAGCACCGGCATGAGAACACATTTGAAACGAGGAAAAGGATGTGATCACCATCGAAAGATTGCATTGAGAACACCGGGGAAGATAAAAGAACAAAGAATGATAAACTTGAGGCTCCGTTAGAATCTTCATGAGCAACACCAGGTAAGAATATTGATGGAAAAGGAGTGGGGAGGCTTCACATGAATAAGATGGATACTCGATTAAGAAATCTGAGTCCTTGAGGAAAAACAAGGGAGGGAGGGTGGGAAAAAGAAAGACAACTTGGAGGTGGATGAAACGAACGCCGTTGAGAGAGCTGATACTTGATCTTGCAGATGTTGAAATGATCGGATCCACTTGAGGAGAGACACACCGGTTGAAAAGAAATTGAAAAGAGAAAATCGATGATCGAGAAGGATTAGTATTCACATAGAAATATGAGAACACCATTTAGGAAAGGGATGGAATCAACATTTGACTTCGAAGCAACTCGAATACCACAACTCAAAACAAAACAAAGGATTGGCTCGCAGAATAAACCGGAACAAACATATGATAGAGATTTCGTCCGAAGTTTTCGTGGTGGGGCCTACACGGGCTCGATCGTACAGCACCATCATGTACAAGGCAGTGCACATGACATACGAAGCGTCCCCGAGTCGACATAGCCAAGGACTCTTTAAGACACAACGAGACCACTGTAAAACCGACCGTGAATAGGCGGACCACTAGACGTCGAACCCCAATTTCATATCACATATCCGTCGGAAAGATATCCTAAGAGCTACTTGAATTCCCACCTATGAAACTCCTAAAAATTTTCGGTTATGCAATCAGGTGTTGGGGATACAGGGGAAGCATAATATCTCACCCAAAACTAGCAAATCCTACATCCAGCTGTATCCATCCTTCAACACATAACCAAGAAACCTTCGGAAATCATCTACCTCAACCTTCGAAAAGCATCCGATATACAAGTTATGGTGATACTCCCGAACTCCCGCCCCAGTACTGGGTGGCGTCGAGGTTATCTCACCAATGAACTGCATAAAAGAGATTTTCGATGTCGGCGTACTAAACTCAGGTATTCCAGAACTGCAACGATAAAATTATGACGACAACACCTCAGAGCTCAACTCCCCGGGACACTTCCACTAAACCCCTGACAGGAGGCACCAAGACAATGTTCTCATCATAAAAACATCGGAACGATTCCAAGATACCCGCGTGATCCTAAAAAAAATTAGTGAAATTTGAGAAGAGAAGAGTCAAAACTCTACGTCAGGATGCCTTACCAGAGCGATGAGGAGACTGGGAAGTAAAAGAATTCCTAAACTCTCCGATATATAATTCCTAAAGACTCAAAACATTTTTCTAGACACAACTCGGCCGCTAAAAACGATCAAGCAATGGGTTCCTAAGGTCAGGGAAGGCTCTGATTACCAACTTGTAACACCCTCGATGCGACTATAGCTCTCACGTGTCGAGGCACGACTTAGAGGCATAATCGCATTGAAGGCATATGTCGCAAGTGAGGTAATCTTCACACAACCCATGTAATACATAAGGGAAAAAGATACATAGTTGGCTTACAATCGCCACTTCACACAATTACATGAATAAAGCATTACATCAACCAAATACAATCAAGGTCCGACTACGGAACCAAAATAAAAGAAGAACCCCAAAAGCGACAAAGGTCCCCGATCGACCCCAACTGGGCTCCATTACTGATCAACTAGAACGAAACAACACAAAGGACAAGATCTTCATCGAGCTTCTCCTGAGCTTGGTTGCATCATCTACACGGTCTCATCGGCACCTGCAAGCTGGTTTTGGAAGTATTTGTGAGCCAGGGGGACTCAGCAATCTCGCACCCTCGCGATCAAGACTATTTAAGCTCATGGGTAAAGTAAAAGGTATGAGGTGGAGCTGCAGCAAGCGACTAGCATATATGGTGGCTAACATACGCAAATGAGAGCGAGAAGAGAAGGCAAAGCACGGTCGATAAAAGTATGATCAAGAAGTGATCCTAAACAACCTACGTCAAGCATAACTCCAACAACCGTGTTCACTTCCCGGACTCCGCCGGAAAGAGACCATCACGGTTACGCACGCGGTTGATTCATTTTAATTAAGGTCAACTTCAGGTTTTCTACAACCGGACATTAACAAATTCCCATCTACCCATAACCGTGGGCACGGCTTTCAAAAGTTCAAATCCCTGCAGGTGTGTCCCAACTTAGCCCATCACAAGCTCTCACGGTCAACGAAGGAATAGACCTCCACCCGAGACGTTCCGATCAGACTCATTATCTCGGTACAACAAGACATTTTGACAGGGTAAAACTAAACCAGCAACACCGCCCGATGTACCGACATCCTGATGGGAGCTGCACATATCTCGTTCTCAGGACAACACCGGATGAGACATCCTATGAGTAAAACCAGCCCTCAAGTTTCCCCGAGGTGGCCCCGCAGTCTACTCAGTTCGGACCAACACTTAGACAAGCACTGGCCCGGGGGGGTTAAAATAAGATGACCCTCGGGATGCGCGACTCCCAAGGGAAAAAGGCTAGGTGGCGAATGGTAAAACCAATGTTGGGCATTGCTGGAAAAGCTTTACTTAAGGCGAACTGTCAAGGGGTTCCCATAATAGCCCAACCGCGTAAGGAACGCAAAATCCGGGAACATAACACCGATATGACGGAAACTAGGGCGGCAAGAGTGGAACAAAACACCAGGCATAAGGCCGAGCCTTCCACCCTTTACCAAGTATATAGATGCATTAATTAAATAAGATATATTGTGATATCCCAACAAAAAAACATGTTCCAACAAGGAACAACATCACCATGTTCGAACAAGGAACAAACTTCAATCTTCACCTGCAACTAACAATGCTATAAGAGTGGCTGAGCAAAGCGGTAACATAGCCAATCAACGGTTTGCTAGGACATGGTGGGTTAGAGGTTTGACATGGCAATTTGGGAGGCTGACAAGCAAGTGGTAGGCATCGTAGCATTGGCATAGCAAAAGAGCGAGCATCTAGCATAGCAAAGATAGTAGTGATTTTGAGGGTAAGATCATCTTGCCTGAAATCCCGCAAGGAAGAAGAACGAGTTCATGAAGAAGACAAACGGACGTAGTCGAACGGATCCTCACAAACGCGACGTTATCGGAACCAACCCGAAGAAGCAAACACCGGAAAAGAAGCACACAACATAGTGAACAACCACCACATAAACATGGCAAGATGCGCAATCAAGTATGATGCATGTCCGGTTTAATGAAGCATGGCATGGCAAAGTGCAACAACCAAAACTACAAATTAAGTGGAGCTCAATATGCATCGGGATGCATATTGACAAAACACCACATCAATTATTTAGTTCTCTCTCGTTTATGTACCCAACAATATTAAATGTTGATTAACATGGCAAGAGGTGAAGCACAACAAAACTACCTATCTAGACAAGTTTAAATGAGGCCGGAAGCAACGAACAACAATTTCGGAAACTCCTCATATGCAAAAATTAGGTTTGGTACTGTTCTGCCCTAAACACAATTTTAAAGTTGTTAAACATGCAAAGTAAGGTCACCATGTTAAACTAGGCAAAATTCTACCCCATTTACATATAAATTTTGTTAAAAACAGAGCTACGGTTATTTAGTTATGAATTAAATCATTTTAACATGGCATAGGAGCAAATTAATGCAAACAACATTTTTAACATTTCAAACATAGATGAAAGTTGGATATTATTAATCTACACAAAATTCTGAGCAAGTTTCATATATAAAATATTTTAATCCGATGCACGGTTAGTGAGTTATTAAATGCATGAACTAGAGGGACTAATCTGTAAAACAGCAGTCTCAGGATAAATAGGAAAATCCTAGGCGCTGAAAAAAACATACGCGGGCCGAAACAGGAACTGGCCCAACTAGAGAGAAAAAAATCAAGAGGAGGGGGCGCTCGGGGGCTGCTCACCCTGGGCCTTGGCCCGGCTGGAGGGGAAGCAGGCCGAGGCGGGGGCGGCGCACTGGGCCGGACTCGGGCCTGGCTTGGCGCTGCGCTGGCCGGGGGAGCTGGGCCGGCCCACGCAGAGGAGGAGGCAGGCCGAACGAGGCCGGCTGGAGCTGGGCCGGAGGCGGGGCCCGCGAAGGGTCAACGGGGCGCTCGTCTCCCTCGATCCCGATCAAATCGGGGAGGCAGGGGCGGCGATGTCGGTTCCCGCCGGCGAGGCGAGGGGCACGGAAACAGAGAGGCGAGGAGGGGCCGGATCCAGGCGATGCGGGCGGCGTCGGCGGTGAGCTGGGGCGGCGCGGCGGAGGAACCGAGGCGAGGCGCGGCGATGCGGCACACGATGAAGGCAGCGGCAGTGCACGGTGAAGGAGGCAGCGGTGCACGACGAAGGAGGCGGCCGGACATGGACACGCGCGAGGCTCGGGGAGCTCGCGGCGAGCGGCGGCGCGAGCGGGTCTGCGCGGGCCCGCGATGGGCTCGGCGGGCCGCGGCCGCGGGGACGACGGCGGCGGACAGATGGCGCGAGGGGAGTGGACGAGGGCGGCGGCGCGATGATGTGGCCTCTCCTGATTGGACGAAGTGAGGTGGCGGGGCAGCGGACATGTCCGGCGCGGGAAGAAACGTCCGGCGGCGCGGAGGGAGTTGGATCTAGGGTTTGATCTGCGCGGAAATTTCGGAGGGAGACACATATTTATAGGTAGAGGGAGCTAGGAGAGTCCAAATGAGGTGCGGTTTTCGGCCACGCGATCGTGATCGAACGCTCTAGATGATGGAGCAGAGTTAGGTGGGTTTTGGGCCAAATTGGAGAGGTGTTGGGCTGCAACACACACGAGGCCTTCTCGGTCCCTCGGTTAACCGTTGGAGTATCAAACGAAGTCCAAATGGTACGAAACTTGACAGGCGGTCTACCGGTAGTAAACCAAGGCTGCTTGGCAAGACTCGGTCCAATCCGGAAATGTTTAATCCCCACACATGAAAGAAGGGAAGAAATGACCACCAGAGGAGAACGAAGCGCCGGAATGCAAAACGGACAACGGGGAAAAAGCTCGGATCATGAGACGAACACGTATGCAAATGAAATGCGCATGATGACATGATATGCAATGCATGACATGCAAGCAATGACAAGGCAACAACAGCGAATAACTGAACGACACCTGGCACATCGGTCTCGGGGCGTTACAGCGATAAACCTGGATGAGAGACTTGTGTGGTTAGTCAAGTCGTGGCCGACACCCTCGCTCGGCTTCCGCTTGAAGGTTGCCGAGGTACATGACGTGTACAGGGCTATAAGTGGCGAGAGCGTGTGTGAAGAAGTACACCCCTGCAGGGTTAACATTATATATTCGAATAGCCGTTTTCCTCGGATATGGAAACTTGGAGGACTTATGTAGTACATAGACAACTTGAAGTGGATACTCTAAAATACGCAAGATAAGCGTGAGTGCTATGGATGGCCTTCTCGTAGGGAGATGGGAATGGATCCATAGTGGAGTATTGATATGGTGAATATGTGGACTCGTGTGCGTCTTCTCACCTCAAAGAAGTTTCTGATACTCGTATTATAGGTTAGCCACTGAGTTAAAGCTGGCTTGCTGATGTTAACTCCACCACCCCCTCGATTATAATGTTGCATATGTAGATAGTTCTGATGTAAGACTTGCTGAGTACCTTCGTACTCACGTTTGCTTATTTATGTTTTGCAGTTGGTTACGCTAGTGACTTCGACGTGTAGCTTGTATCCCAGCTATGATCCTGTACCCTTGGGAGGGTCGTGTTTAGTCGGGCTTCTTAGTCTTTTCCTTTTGTAGTTGTCTGTACTTAGACATGTAATGCTTCCATTGCTTGTATGCTCTGAATGATGGGTCATGAGACCCCTGTTTGTATTGAATGTTATGTGGCTCTTCTGGGCCTTTATCTATATGAGTTTGAGTTATCTTGTGATGCCATGTTGTACAGCATATACTTGCATGTTATGCATACGTGTAACGTGTATTGCTATGTGTGGGATCCGAAAACCTAGTTGTTTATCCCTGGTAGCCTCTCTTATGGGGAATTGTAGTCTTGTGCTTCCATGAGCCATAGTAGTCCGCTACAACCTAGTTCAACGGAGTCCTGCTAGCCCAGCACTACTGCTCCGGAACACTTGACTGGCCGGCATGTGATTCACTTCGTTCCTGTGTCTTTCCCTTCGGGGAAATGTCACGCGGTGACATCCGGAGTTCGGCCTAGCCTGCTACAGCCCGGGTTCCCGGAGTCCTGTTAGCCCAATGCTACAGCCCGGATTCATACGCTGTTGACCGACATGCTCGAGGTTGATTCATGTATGCATGTCCCTGTAAGTTAGTGCCACTTTGGGTTCACGACTAGTCATGTCGGCCCGGGTTCTCTGTCATATGGATGCTAGCGAAACTATCATATATGTGAGCCAAAAGGCGCAAACGGTCCCGGGACAGGTAAGGTGGCACCCGTGGGAATACCGTGCGTGAGGCCACAAAGTGATATGAAGTGTTACATGCTAGATCGGTGTGACTTAGGATCAGGGTCTCGACAAGTTGAAACAAAATCAACATAGTCTCTAGATATTTATGTTCATGGTGCATTATATCCTACTCATGCTTGCATTCGGTGTTGATTAATCTTAATGCATGTTCATGAATGTTTTCGCTCTCTAGCTGGTCGCTTCCCAGTCTTTTTCAAGCCTTCACTTGTACTAAGCGGGAATACTGCTTGTGCATCCAATTACATAAACCCCAAAGTTATTTCATATGAGTCCACCATACCTACCTATATACGGTATCTACATGCCGTTCCAAGTAAATTTGTATGTGCCAAACTTTAAACCTTCAAATAAACATTTTGTTTTGTATGCTCGAATAGCTCATGTATCAACTAGGGATGTCTGTATCCTCCATGCTAGGTGGGTTATTCTCAATAGGAGTGGACTCCACTCCTAATTCACGAGAAAATGGCTGGTCACCGGGATGCCCATTCCCATGCTCAAATCAAATCAAAATAATTGCAAACAAAACTCCCCCAGGATTGTTGTTAGTTGGAGGCACCTGTTGTTTCGGGCAAGACATGGATTGATGCTTGTTGCTGGTGGGGGGGTATAAACTTTACCATTATGCTTGGGAACCGCCTATAATGTGTGTAGCATGGAAGATATCGAGATCTCTCGGTTGTTATGTTGACAATGAAAGTATACCGCTCAAAATATTATTCATCTCTATTTCAAAATTGAGCTCTGGCACCTCTACAAATCCCTGCTTCCCTCTGCGAAGGGCCTATCCATTTACTTTTATGTTGAGTCATCATCCTCTTATTAAAAAGCACCAGTTGGAGAGCACCACTGTGATTTGTATCCATTATTGTTAGTTTACATTGAGTATGACTGTGACTGGATCTCTTTTACCATGAATTACAATGTCTAGTCAGTCCTTGATCATTAAAGGTGCTCTACATTTATGTTTTGCGGTCTTAGAAAGGGCTAGCGAGATACCATCTTGTTATATCATATTATGATTGTTTTGAGAAAGTGTTGTCATCCGAGATTTATTATTATTGCTCGCTAGTTGATTATGCCATTGATATGAGTAAACATGAGACCTAAGTGTTACTGTGAATATGGTTAGTTCATAATCTTTCCTGAAAAATTGAATGTTGGCTTTACATATTTGCAACAACAAGAGCAAATAGAGTTTGTAAAAGTTTTTCTTTATCACTTTCAGTTTATCAACTGAATTGCTTGAGGACAAGCAAAGGTTTAAGCTTGGGGAAGTTGATACGTCTCCGTCGTATCTACTTTTCCAAACACTTTTGCCCTTGTTTTGTACTCTAACTTGCTTGATTTGAAGGGAACTAACCTGGACTAACACTGGTTTCAGCAGAATTGCCATGGTGTTATTTTTGTGCAGAAATAAAAGTTCTCGGAATGACCTGAAAATCAATGGAGATTATTTTTGGAATATATAAAAAATACTAGAAGAAGAATCCACGTTAGGGGGCCCACACCATGTCCATGAGGATGGGGGCGCGCCCCCTTGCCTCGTGGGCCCCCTGACACTCCACCGACCTCAACTCCAACTCCATACATTCGTGTTCGGGGAGAAAAATCAGAGAGAAGGATTCATCGCGTTTTACGATACTAAGCCGCCGCCAAGCCCTAAACTCTCTCGGGAGGGCTGATCTGGAGTCCGTTCGGGGCCCCGGAGAGGGGAATCCATCACCATCGTCATCATCAACCTTCCTCCATCACCAATTTCATGATGCTCACCGCCGTGCGTGAGTAATTCCATCGTAGGCTTGCTGGACAGTGATGGGTTGGATGAGATTTATCATGTAATCGAGTTAGTTTTGTTAGGGTTTGATCCCTAGTATCCACTATGTTCTGACTTGATGTTGCTATGACTTTGCTATGCTTAATGCTTGTCACTAGGGCCCGAGTGCCATGATTTCAGATCTGAACCTATTATGTTTTCATGAATATATGTGAGTTCTTGATCCTATCTTGCAAGTCTATAGTCACCTATTATGTGTTATGATCCCTTAACCCCGAAGTGACAATAATTGGGATACTTACCGGTGATGACCGTAGTTTGAGGAGTTCATGTATTCACTATGTGTTAATGCTTTGGTCCGGTACTCTATTAAAAGGAGGCCTTAATATCCCTTAGTTTCCAATAGGACCCCGCTGCCACCGGAGGGTAGGACAAAATATGTCATGCAAGTTCTTTTCCATAAGCACGTATGACTATATTTGGAATACATGCCTACATTACATTGGTGGACTAGAGCTAGTTCTGTGTCACCCTATGTTATAACTTTTGCATGATCGATCGCATCCGACGGAATTCTCCATCACCGATCCAATGCCTACGAACTTTTCACATATTGTTCTCCGCTTATTTACTTTTCCGTTGGTACTGTTACAATCACTATAAAGCCCAAAACTATTACTTTTGCTACCGTTACCACTACTATCATATTACTTTGCTACAAAATACCTTGCTGCAGATATTAAGTTTCCAAGTGTGGTTGAATTGACAACTCAGTTGCTAATACTTGAGAATATTCTTTGGCTCCCCTTGTGTCAAATCAATAAATTTGGGTTGAATACTCTACCATCGAAAACTGTTGCGATCCCCTATACTTGTGGGTTATCAGGGCGCTCCTCTCCTGGCGGCGCTGGAGGGAGCATGAGAGGTAGAGGGTGTAACACCCACGATGCGGCTATATCTCCCACGTGTCGGAGTATGACTTAGAGGCATAATCGCATTGTAGGCATGTCGCAAGAGGGGTAATCTTTACATATCCCATGTACTGAATAAGAAAGGGATAAAGAGTTGGCTTACAATCGCCACTTCACACAATACATAAATATAGCATTACAACATCCAGAATACAATCACGGTTCGACAACAGAACCAAAATAAAAGAAGACCACCCCTAATGCTAGATCCCCGATCGCCCCGACTGGGCTCCACTACTGATCAGCTGGAAACGAAACAACACAACGAACACGATCTTCATCAAGCTCCCACTTGAGCTCGACTGCGTCATCTGCACTGGTAACAACGACACCTGCAACTGGTTTTGGAAGTAATTTGTGAGTCACCGGGACTCAGCAATCTCACACCCTCACGATCAAGACTATTTAAGCTTATGGGTAGGAAAAGGTAGTGAGGTGGAGCTGCAGCAAGCACTAGAATAAATGGTGGCTAACTTACGCAAATGAGAGCAAGAAGAGAAGCAAAGCACGGTCGTGAACTAGAAGTGATCAAGAAGTGATCCTGAAACTACTTACGTTCAAGCATAACACAAGAACCGTGTTCACTTCCCGGACTCCGCCGAGAAGAGACCATCACGGCTACACACGCGGTTGATGCATTTCAATTAAGTTAAGTGTCAAGTTCTCTACAACCGGATATTAACAAATTCCCATCTGCCCATAACCGCGGGCACGGCTTTCGAAAGTTCAAAACCGTGCAGGGGTGTCCCAACTTAGCCCATCACAAGCTCTCACGGTCAACGAAGAATATTCCTTCTCCCAGGAAGACCCGATCAGGCTCGGAATCCCGGTTACAAGACATTTCGACAATGGTAAAACAAGACCAGCAAGACCACCCGCTTTGCCGACAAATCCTGATAGGAGCTGCACATATCTCGTTCTCAGGGCACACCGGATAAGCTAAGCGTACAGGAGTCGACGTAACCCAAGTTGCCAAGGGATGGCCCTGCACAGTGCTCTAGTTTGGACCAACACTCAGAGCAACACAGGCCCGGGGGTTTAAAATAAAGATGACCCTTGAGTCTGCAGAACCCAAAGGAAAAAGGCTTAGGTGGCAAATGGTAAAACCAAGGTTGGGCCTTGCTGGAGGAGTTTTATTCAAGGCGAACTGTCAAGGGGTTCCCATTATAACCCAACCGCGTAAGGAACGCAAAATCAAGGAACATGACACCGGTATGATGGAAACTAGGGCGGCAAGAGTGGAACAAAACACCAGGCATAAGGCTGAGCCTTCCACCCTTTACCAAGTGTATAGATGCATTAATTAAAATAAGAGATATTGTGATATCCCAACAATAATCATGTTCCAACAAGGAACAAACTCCATCTTCACCTGCAACTAACAATGCTATAAGAGGGGCTGAGCAAAGCGGTAACATAGCCAAACAACGGTTTGCTAGGACAAGGTGGGTTAGAGGCTTGACATAGAAATATGGGAGGCATGATAAAGCAAGTGGTAGGTATCGCAGCATAGCAATAGAGCGAGCAACTAGCAAGCAAAGATAGAAGTGATTTCGAGGGTATGGTCATCTTGTCTGCAAATTTCTCCGAGTTGACGTAAGCTTGATCCTCGTAAGCGTACTCAACGGGTTCCTCGAACATGAACTCGTCTCCCGGCTCTACCCAAGGCAAGAACACAAATAAAGGAAGCCACAATCAACCACGGTGCAATGCGCAAGCAACATGATGCAAAACATGGCATGATATGCGGGATGTGATATGCAATGCATATGCGAGCTCCGGAAGGAAAATATTGAACCAGGCCTCAACTTGGCAAACCAAATGTGCCGCTAGAAAGATGAGTTGATTTCGGTCGAAATCGATATAAAGATCAGCGGGATCGGATGCACGGTTTGGAAATGGCACGCAAAGCAATAATGACACAATTATGCGATTAACAGCACGATGCCATCTAGAATGCAACAAGAAACTAAGCTACTGCACTCCAACATAGCAACAAAGCACATGGCAGTAATCTACTCAAGATGCTTGACAAAAGATGAACACTGAGCTACGGCTAAATTACACAAGAGCGGGTTCAAACAAGTATGGCAAAAGGGCAAAAGATAACAACATCACAGACTTAGTGAAAATAACATGTCAGGATTAACATCAGGAAGACATGTTTAGAGCAAGATAACAACATGCTACAGGATCAGCTCGTAGCAATACAAGTCATGGAATGAATCTACTCAAAGAATATAACAAAAGTCCCTTACTGACCATAAGCCAAAAAGGATCAGAAGATATGATAGCACCCATGTAAACATAACAAGTTTTGTTAACAGATTCAGACTTAGCAGAAAACTGGACAAGGCATAAATAGAGTTACGTAGGCATGTTTGCGAGCTTGATGCACTCAACACAAGGCATTGCATGACAAGCTAAGCATACTCCTAGCAAGAAGACATTATCAAGAAGCTAAACATGGCAAGAACAATCTCATAGAATGCATGGATCAACTACAACAACCTTGGCAAAATTGATTAACACGTAAACAATCTGCTTGGAACATTTTATAGCAAAAGTAGAGCAAGATTGAGTCATGCTAGGGTACTCCATAAATGAAAAAATGGACATGGATGGATAGAGCATAACCATAACTCAAAATCATCCTTACTGAACATACTCAAAGGAGGCATGGATTACTATGTAGCAACATGAATACATGGCATAAAAATAACGGCAGAGCAAAGACTTAGTGAAATTCTAAGTCTCTGAAATCAGCAACATTACGAGAGCTACTTTGCATGCTTGTGCTAGTCACCACATTGATCACAAAAATACATGGCATACACCCCTGTAAAGATGGCATGGGATAGCCCAAAACACATGTAGGGCTCATAGTCATATGCAGCACACAATAATCATGGCAAAATGACAAATGCTCATAATCTGATAAGAATCAGCACCTAACATTTTATAGCACTCTTGCAACAGCAATTAGGGAATCAATATGGACTCAAACAAGCATGGTGCAATGGAACAAAATGAAGAGCTCAACCAGATGAACATTTTGATATATCATGCATACAAAACGGAGCAGCGAGCACAAAGTATGGCATGACGAACAGAGGCATGAAAATGTCGCAGATCTGGGACTTAGAGAAAAAAAAACAGGACCGAAAGTGAGCGTTGGATAACTATCATGCGCATAAGGCGGTGAATAGGGGGGAATGCTCACCATGGGCCCTTGGGCCGGATCGGAGCGGCCTGAGGGAGAGGCGCTGCTGGGCCGGCGGCTGAGGTGGCCCAAGACGGGGCCCACGAGCGCGAGAGGGAGGCGGCCCATGAGCGGGCGCTCGTCGTCTCCTCGACAGGAGCCGAGCGAGGCCATGGCGGCGCCGACGACGGCAGGGGCTCCAGCGGGAGGGCTTGAGGGCGCGGGGAGGCCGGGACGAACGGGAACGGGCAGATCCGGGCCTGAGGACCCCGGATCCGGTGAGACTTGAAGACGAAGAGGCCGGCGATGAGGTCTCCATGGCGGTGGCGGAGCATGAGGTTGGGTTGCCGGCGACGAGGCTTGCGACTATAGGGGAGGCAGCGAAGCGGGGCGGCACAGTCGGACCATGGCGCCGGCGGATCTGGTGGCGTGGGTTGTGCCGGCAGGCGGTGGTGGCGAGGTCGGTGCAGGCGGCGGGGCGGCGCAGTCGCGGCGCGCAGCGGCAGAGATCCGGCGAGGGTCCGGCGAAGCGATGCAGGCGACTCGGCCCAGATCCGGCCCGGGGCGGGCCTCCCGCGGGCCTGGCGGGCCGGCGGCGGAGGGAGGAGAGAGAGGGACAAGTGGCGGCATGCGGTTGGAGGAGAGCGGCCGCGGGGTGATGTGGCGGCTTGCGATTGGACGGAGTGAGGTGGCCGGCGGACATGTCTGGCGCGGACGGATGTGTTCGGCGGCGCGAGGAAGGACACGCTAGGGTTCATCCGCGAAAATTCGGAGGGAGACACAAATATATAGGTAGAGGGAGCTAGGAGAGTCCAAATGAGGTGCGGTTTTCGGCCACGCGATCATGATCGAACGACAGAGAGGATTGATGGGTTTTGGATGGGTTTTGGGCCACTTTGGAGGGGTGTTGTGCTGCAACACACACAAGGCCTTTACGGTTCCCCGGTTAACCATTTGAGTATCAAACGAACTCCAAATGGCACGAAACTTGACAGGAGGTCTACCGGTAGTGTACCAAGGCCGCTTGGCAAATCTCGGTCCAATCCGAGAATGTTTAACACCCGCAAACAAAAAGAGGCAAAAGGGAGCGCCGAAGGACGTAGGAGCGCCGGATTGCAAAACGGACAACGGGGAAAATGCTCGGATGCATGAAACAAACACGTATGCAAATGCGATGCACATGATGACATGATATGAAATGCATGACACGCAAACAAATGACAAGGCAACAACAGCAAAATAATGGAAGACACCTGGCGCAACGGTCTCGGGGCATTACAGAGGGTGAGATCAGGGAGCGAGATGGGGCTCTGGGTGCGGGCTGGCCTAGGTGCAGATGGGTCGAAATAGATGGGTTGGCTCTCTTCTCTCTCCCTCTAATTTTCTTTAACAAAAAAGCAATTAGAGAGAAGAAAAAGAAAGAGATGTTTAGGGAAAGAATTTGAGCAAGCAGATAATTTTTTTGGACTCACAAAAATGTGCTTTCTCCGAGAAAAATAGGAATGGTCAAGATTGCAAAGTTTAAATTCAAACTCATTTGAAATTAATAAAATGGTGTGACCTAGGACTAGGGTTTTGAAGTGCCCAGAAATTTTGAAAAATTCGGACGAGTCTCGATAAAACGATAAAAGAATAAGAGGACAAGTCAGAGACCAAGAACTAAGATAGGGAAGGCATGAAATTAAAATGTAGCGTTTTATGGTGCATTCCAAATAATGGAATATTTATTTTACCTCCCTATACATATTGGGATATATGTTATAAAGAGAATTTCACCACGTGAATTCTCTCGATTTAAATGGACCGAAGATCCACGCAATTTATTTAGTTAAGTTTTACAAAATTAAATGACATGATGGCATGATGGCATGATGTAATGCAAAAATAAATAGAGCAAGCAAAAATGAAACACACGGAGGTCACGAAAATATGAAAGTCGTCTGGAGCGTCGGTTTTGGGGCATCACACCTCCGTGCCACCCTACATCGGTTCTCCCTCGTCCGACATCTGAAGAGTAGCCGATGTCCAGTCGATGCCGGTCAATGCTTCAAAGGTCGCCTCATCATCTCTACTCCTAATCTCTACTAGTAGAATGCCCGTGCGTTGCTACGGGCTATTCCAAGCGTGCTCAAACATCAAATGGGCGTCTGAGCCTTGCAACGAGAGCATAATATTACTATGTGGCGACATAAAAGATAGTAAAATTTGATAAGAAAAGGCATCGTGTATAGTTTCTAACCATGTCGATATGTGTGTCCTTAGTCTTTCTCTGTAACGCGCTTTTGATTATTTCTCTTCTATTATTTATCTCCTGGCATAATGGATCTCCTTGTCCAATCAATCTATCTCTATTTGCAACATCTCGACCTCTCCTTCCTAACGGTGTACTCGTCCCATGTCGCCCGGCTGCATTGGCTCTCATTCCGACACCATCTTGTCCCCACTAACTTGCCCTCGCATATCCTAGATCAATCGTAGCACATCTTACCATTTTTTCAGAAACCGGCTCATCATCACTACACCACCAAGTGTCCTCCTCACCCATGGCCCAGCACAGCACAATAAGTAATCTTGGCCACATTCAAGCCAAGTATTAACTACAGGGCGCACACACACACACATACACAGTTGAATTTTTTTCTAAATTTGATATATTATTTGTGAGCTTATAAACCCCAGTGGCAAGGAAAGATACATAGAAACAACTATGAATTTCAATACCCGGAGAAAGATTTACAAGACAACAGGATGTATCCATGGAAAGGAAAGATAGTAGACTGAGCTCCATGGTTTCTACAACCCAACCCATATATCCATGCAAGAACAAGTGCTTGGATTCCACAGCCCAATGGCCGCAAGCACGTCATCCATAGTGTATGTTTCCACATTGTTTGTGTCTTTGCTTTATGAGTAATATCACACGCCAGTCTCCAAACTTTCCCAGAACCATCAAAATAAATATTCTCCAAAACATCATATTTGGTAGCTCTAATAATGTTGACGTGCAAATGCTGGACCGGCCCCAGCTCGCCCCTCCATCACTGCAAATAAGTATAGTATGCCCCATGGAGAGAAATATAACCAATATAACTTGTTGCATCTTCCCCAAAAATATATAACTTGTTGCATACAATAATGAATTGTGTCAAGTTTCAAGAGCATGTGGTCTCCTCAAATGCAATATATAACAACAAAGCAAAAATTCAAAGCAAATGATAAATTTATTTTCTTCAAACAATGGCATCGATTGAAATACCCCCAATGAGTATTCATCAGACCTGTCAGCTAAGTCAGCTACCATGAGGAGTAATTTCTTTTACTGATATGTAGTATAAAACTAAGCAAAACTGTAATATTTTGTGGATTACTTCTCGATACTATTTAACACATAAGTTTCAAGTTTACGACTTAATATTTAAAACAACATTGGCACTAAGTTATTTTTAAGTTTGATTGGAGGTTCGCCCAACGCATTACATTTCGTGGACTGGAAAGAACACATGTTTTCAAGACCAATTACTTGAATTAACTTGCGATGCTACTCGGTGAATCCGAAAATTCAGGAAGAATGAGGTGTTTAAAAAATAGATTTAAGAAAGTGGTGAGCAATCATAGCTCAGTCTCAGCCATTGATAGCAGATTAATATGATCCAAGGTGAGAGGACCTTTAAGTGTACATAGCTCAAGAATTAGCATATGACCTTATGTGATGATTAGTAGTATCATAGGATTGACTCACATGGATAGCAACATATATACAACTTCAATGGCATCCAGATCATATTTCACGACACCCCTTCCAGCAAGAAGAATGAACTGCAGTTTAATATAACCAGATAGATACCACACATAGATGTATATAACTCAGCTAATTTTACAAAGGTAAAGTTTCATCAAGCAAATGAGAGACATTTTTACCAAAGAGAATCAATCAGCTTAAATACATTGTGTAATATGTTACTGGAGGAGGAAGACCCAATAAACCTTATTCCAACAACACCAACATGTCCTCGCCTTTGCCCTTGTTCTCCTAGCACGACATCGTGGTCGATGATGGCTCCAGCCGCAACATGACATCACCTCAGCCAATGCTGAATCACAAGTTTACAACAGAATAAAATGTTTGCATTACCTCTTGTTTCCGAAACATGCAGAGTTCATTCTATTAAGTAAAGATAGATTAGTAGCAGACACAATTCTAACTAAAAAGGTTGTACATGGTCATCGTGCATACTGCATGTATCCAATAAGTTTAACTAATGGGAAACATTTTATGAGGAAACAAAGGCTTTTCCTATCAACATGTTAGCAAATGTTCATCCAGTGCTCCAAAAAATGTCAATGGCAGATCTACACAGCATTTTGGGGTGAAAAAAAATAGATTAAGAACATGCGTCTATGTTACTATTCATAAAGAATTTATAAAATTGGCAAAAAATTGGAACCACGATAAAAAGAATAGGTGCATTATGCATTTCAATTTTTACAAGAAAATATATCATCAAAGAAGATGAAAGCAGAGACCATTTTTATACAATATAACCGATGGTACAGAACCATCAACCATAAAACATTTGCATATCACAACTCTCAGCTCAATAAAATTCATGTTAGAACTGTAAGCATGTTTTTGTTACACTATATACATGTCAATATTTCAAGCAACTCGTTCCTTTTCTTTGTTTTCTAATAAGCACAAAGCATGAACTCTAAACCTCTCCTTTTGTGAAGAGAAGCATCCACAAAGCTCGGAAGGTATATACATTGTTGTTGCGGCATAATATTAGTCTGTACTCTGTGCTAACATAATAAAAAATCTCACCCACAGTGTCATGTCATCAGCGACAACGGCTTTTCCTTCAACGTTGCAGGCTTGTGCTCATTGCAAATCCATAATATAGCAAGCAATTGAAACACTGCATGAATAGCTTCCAAATCCATAATTTCAATGGAAAAAAAGGGGAACAAAAAGCTACAAAATTTATCCATCTCTACCTATTGCAAGGTGCACAGGTACTGCAGGGCATAATAGATTATTGTAATAAATTTGTACTCTCTATGTATTAGTTTGTTTCTTGCATCAATTTGATAAACGAACTGGGTTGCAGTGGTGCGTCAATAAGAATCATTATATAGGACACAATGACACACACAACAACACTTAAATCACGACACATAAAATTCAGGGATATGCATACAAAAAAAATCAGGGTGCATACCGGCACCTCCCAGGCTCAAATAAATCAGGGTGCATACCGGCACCTCCACGAGCGCATATGCGCAGCCACCGCCCCATCCGCTCTTGCAACTGGTCGACTCGACACAGACGTGCAGCCGCCACTCCATCCCCTCTCACGAACGCTCTCTCTATCACGGCCGCCGCTTGGGTTGATGTTGTCGGAGCCATGTCTTGATCTCGCCGGTCCATGGTAACTTGTTTCTCTCGAGAACCGCCTTAAATTCATAGTACAAGAAAACAACACATACCTCTCTGGAGCTCTATGTGGGTTGTGAAGTCCATGCTTAATACAAATGGTTGCAACATGAAATTACTTTATACTGTTTGAGAACACACTTCAGATCTAATACACACACGACAATACCAGTAAAGTTTAAACAAAGAAAATTGATTCTTTGTATTTTGAGCTCTTTTTGGAAGAAAAAGAATTTGAACTGAGAAAAGTTGATAGATACTATGACTAAATTATACTCATAGCGCTGTAGCATGGAAATCAAAAGAGAAGCACCACAAAGCATCAATACATTTATTTTAGATCCCTGAACCTTAGCAACTTTGATTAATTTTTTGCCATTTAAAGGATCAACTATCCAGTTCCAATTGGCAGACTATATCCATTTTGCCTGCACTGCACTTAACTTCGTCAGTGGCTGTGATGAAATAGCATAAAAGTCAGTCTTTGTATTTTGAGCTCTTTCCGAAGGAAAAAAATATTGTATTTGAACTGAGAAAAGTTGAGATACTATGACTAAATTACACGCATAGTGTTGTAACATGGAATACAAAAGAGAAACACCGCAAAACATAAATACCTTTATTTTAGATCCATGAACCCCCAGCAACTTTGAGAGATTTTTCTCCATTTAAAGGATCAATTATCCAGTTCCAGTTAGCAGACTTTATCCATTTTCCCTACACTGAACTTAACTTCATGAACAACTGTGGTGAAATAGCATAACTTGGTGGGGAACATGACAATCACAGATTAAACCACGAAGAAGCAGAACGATTCCATGTTTTAGCAATTCAGATTCAGGTTATGTATTTTTTCTAAATAATTGCGCGGCCATAGTACAGTAATAAATGTTCCTATAGCTGCAGGACAAACACATGAGAATGATCTATACTATAATGTCTATAAAGGGGTGTCGTCAAGTTATCATGGCACGCGCCTAAAAAATAAAGCACAACAATGACCAAACCCATCTTGCCCATTTTTCCAAACGTTACTTCACAGGAATAAAATCTTGTACTGATAGTACAAATTAGGTGCAATGGAATACGTCGAGGGCGCGGCGGCGTACCTGTCTTGTTGATGCGGCCGCGGATGGAGACGGGGGCCAGCGCGTGGTGCGCCGGGAAGACGACCTTCTACGTAACCCAATTCATCGTCACCATGCCATCATCGTGCGCACGGGCACCAGTGTCATCGTGGAGATAGTAGATAAAATACCCCTTCAATTGTAGAATTGTTATAGAGGCGTCACAACTATGCTACTACTGCACAAATCTATGAAAATTTTTGAAACTAAATTATCACATCTAAACTCAAAACATCGGGGCATCCTTAATTCATTCATTCAGAGCAATGCAAACCTCCTAATCGAACATGCTGGACCTATGAGCTAGAAACTTTTAAAAAAATTGTAAAGAAATAGCAGATTCATGAACCATACATGACCTGATTAAGCCCTAGTAAGGATAAATCAGTGTCTATATGAATGCAACCATGTACCTTTTATCTCTGTGTTTTCTACGTAATCCAATTCATATGATACCCTTGGTTTTTCTGAACTTGATGGGTAACAAACAATCTTCAAATATCCCGAGGGTAGAAAATCATCTGAAAGCTACACTCTAACCTGCAACAATAAGGGGAGAAAATTATAATACACATTGGCTAGCAAAAATGATTACCATGATCTTAAATAAGCAAATAGAGCAGTATTGTTCCCACAAAGGCAAATGACAGAGTACAGCAAACCTGGAAGTACCAACCATCATATCTTGAAATATGTTGTTTACTTCATCGACGGATCTAACAAAACTGAATTAAGTTAGAAACCTGATCAGGTGCAAGCTTGCAGTATGGAAGTAGATCGATCATGGGCACAAGAAAGGAATTGAATTCAATATTGAATAATCTCCTCACTCATCTCTGGTGCTTTTGCAAGAACGGAATTAAATTCAATATCAAAGAGTAGATCTCTTGTTTTAAGCTTGACTTGATTATATTGTTAACTAAATTCTGCAAAAAATAATGCACACGTTCTAAAATTTGAGTCATCTAGCAAAAGGTATTTCAATCTATAAAGTTGTTGGTGCAGGCATCCACTCTGCCTCTAAACCTCCATGTCTCTTTCTGTCATGGGTCATATTTTTGCAGAATTTAGTTAGAACCATCAAGTGAGTTTTATTTAACTCACAAGCTTATATGCATCTGGAACTTTAAGTTATACTCAAATCTCTACAGAAAGGTGAAGAACCATGCAGGAACTAAGAACAGATCGTGAACTTCTAACAAAATCTCAAAACTGGCACATGAGGGGACATATCCTAATATTGAACGTAAGTCGGCATGAAGATGTCCCAAGATACAAACTTCGTGTAATTTATCGTGAAAATTGTCCCTGATACAATCTAAAGTCCAAATTTTCATCAATCTTTATTACATAAAAAAACTTTTGTTTTCTTTGATTAAACATGCATACCAGACCTCTCCAACAAGATGCACCCCTCCAAAATGATTTATGAAGCTGACGGATATAGAAAGCATGTAGCCATACCTATTCTTGTGCATGTCTTCACAGCTTGAGAAAAACGAGGTACCATCATCTTTCCAATAGTTTGCTGACTGCTAATCACCTTGCAGGCTAAACAAACACGATGGTCAAAGTTCTAATTAATTCAAACACAAACAGCATAAAAAAACTGAGATGGAAGCCACTACACACATACTATTCTGAATCTGACAATCAATTGAATTGACACATTTCTATTTGTACACTTGTAGACATCTCAAATATCACAAATTACATTTTAGATTTTGTTCACACCAGATTTTGTTCACATACTCTAGTAATTACTGGTAGTGAAAAAATGGTTAACAAATAGAACGTGGTGTGATCTTCAAAAAAGAGGAATGGAACCTGGTGCGTTGTTGCTTCAGCATCGCGTTACTACAACAGGAAGCCATCGGCCTCCTCCCGCTAGCTCCGAGAAACCGCATTTCCGCTGTCAGGGTGCCGGCGTCTTCTTCAACATGATAGCCTCCCTCCCTCTGCTTCTTGCTGTCTCCAGTTGTGCCAACATCAAAGAACCATCCACCCCTAGCATCGACGAGTGCGTTGAATGGGAGACAGCAGAGTGAGAGTTGGGCCTGAAGATGCTGTCACATGCCTTGCTGATCATTTGACCTGTCAAGCACCAGTGCGACGGATATGATCGGCGGTCACGCCATCCCCGGATGCACAGTTCCTCCGCTCCTTCCCTGCCATAACCCAGAGCCCTCCGACATAACCCACCACGACTCAGAGCCCTGCTCCATGCTCCGCTCCTTAGCAATTTGTAAATCAAAGAAGGCAAAACGAACCACTCATATAAATTTTGCTGTGAAGTTGCTTCTACACGTGAACATAAGTAAAAGGGGTACCAGAAACTACAATTAGGCAAAACTTGTGAACCTTCTTAGTCTCATACCTGAAGCTACAAGGCCGTTGTGGCACCTGTCAGACAGTAGAGCAATAAATAGGATTGGCTATCGTGCCATTCCCGGATGCACAATTCCTCTGCTCCTTCCCCGCCACAATACAGAGCCCTCCTCATGCTCCACTCCTTAGCAAAATCAAAGAAGGCAAAACAAACCACACATATAAATTTTGATGTGAAGTTGCTCGTACACGTGAACATAAGAAAAAGGGGTACCATAAACTACAATTAGGCAAAAAATGTGAGCCTTCTTAATCTCATACCTGAAGCTACAAGGCTGTTGTTGTCATCAACCATTGCTGCTGTATGTGCGTATATTGGTATTCAACCTCAATTTCACCAATAAAGTAGGTAGAGATTCTTGTTACCGTGATAGAAGAAACACTATGAAATGCATCATACATAAGAAAATTCAGGAAAGGTGTCGCATCTAGTCCTACTACATCAGAAGCATCCTTGTCGTTGACCCTGTTGGTTGACGTGATCATGAGGACCAGGGTTCAGGGCGGTCGACACATGGTACGCCGCCTCCGACTTAGGAGGTATAGACGCGGGCATCAGGCTCCATCTGCTCAATCATAATTAGCAAGTTTCAACCTACAATCATGCACACTTTTCACTTACTCCACTGCAACCTATACTCCATAAGAGACAAGCACTTACCAGCCACAACATCAAATACAAGGGAAACATGCAAGTGAAACTTGGAAGGTATAAACATGGATTTATTGAGCACATTATAGGTTCCCGGACTATAGGATGCTATAGCTGCAAATTATAGATTCCATTCGGTCATGTATTCCATTCAGCAACATCTCTGAACCTTACCAGTCAATCTGTCTGAACTGCAATCCTCTTTCCTCTCTGTACTATCTTTTTTTCATATCTGAAGATTGCACAACACATACCAGTAGCAGCATCGAGGTCACCACGAGGCAGCCGCCGCTCCTTCCCATCATCCATGGACTCCATCTTCCTCGGGTCCACGGGCTCGAGCGGGATGCCGGCGATGGCCAGAGGGGCGGCGGTGCGCATGCCAGCAGGGGGAAGGGAGAACAAGGGCGGCGGCGCGCCCTCATGGAGGAGGGAGGAGCAGGGGTGGTGGCATGTGCGCCGGGAGTAGGTCGGGAGTGTGTGGGAGGGGCGCGCATAGGCGGCATGGGTGGCCGGGAGCGAGGGAGGAGGTGGGGGTGGGGCGGCATCGGGATCCAGGGAGGTTTGGGCTCGGGCAGCGCCCGGAGTGGGGGAGAAGATGGGGGCGGGGCGGCGCCGGGAGTGGGGGAGAAGATGGGGGCGGCGCGGCGCCGGGAGTGGGGGAGAAGATGGGGGCGGGGCGGCGCCGGGAGTGGGGGAGAAGATGGGGGCGGGGCGGCGCCGGGAGTGGGGGAGAAGATGGGGGCGGCGCGGCGCCGGGAGTGGGGGAGAAGGTGGGGGCGGGGTAGGAGGAATCGCTCGTACCTGCCCTAGCATCTTTTTTTTCACTGGTTAATTTTCGTAGGTTAATTTTGGTAGATTTTTTTATATCCGTTTTTCTATCTATGGACCGGAGGTTTGCACCCTCGTCCCATCGCAATGTCAGTTTTGCTCGTCGTTCGGTTCGGGGGAATCACTGGAAGTGGGAGGTGGAAGGGAGGACAAAAAAAACCGTCTCTGATGAGATGAAAATTGACCGGCGGAGACTATCAACTGCTCCCTTAAGACTATAGACTTCTAATGGAGCAGTAAACAGGATTGCGTCCATGGTTTTTTTCGTCGGGTTTATTTTCGTCTGGTTTATTTTCGTCTCACGACTCACCGCCCCTCCCATTAAAAACCAAATCAATTCCCACAAAACTTTCTCTTGTTTTTCCATCTTGGCACAGGTATTTCCCCATTATGTACGATTCTTTCCATCTTATTTTCATTCAAATAATCAAGCGTGGATGTGGTCTACACTTCCCAAATCACAAAACAATAACTTTCCTTACTTAGGCTCATGCTTTCCAAAACACAAAACGGTCTAAAATATTTCCTTGCTGTCTAGGCTAGCGTGAGGCTCATAGATCGCAGACGGCCTCTCGATGACCTCTTGTCGTTCGCCCTGGCTCGACGTCAACCCCTCCCAGCTCCTCTTCTCCATACGTGAGAAGGTTGTGACTCATAGATCGCATTTTAAGTCCCAATAACCCTAGCCACAGCTGATCTCCCCTCCCGTGGCCGTAATTGCATGCCATCCCTTTCCCTTTCAATCGACATGGGCGGTACAAGTGGCGAGCCCCAACCCTCGGGGCTGCACAAGTCTAATGAAGAGTTGCACAGGGGGCGGCTGGAGGCGCTCCTACGTGTCAATGAACTGACGGCGGCAGCGTCCTGCATCAATGGCGCGGCGAGGAATCAGAGGAGAGATGGGAGGAGGAAGGAGGGAACCGAAGAGAGGCTTACTAACGTGGCGGCATTCGCCGGGGGTTGGCTGGCAGTGGGTTCCCACGGTAATGGCAGCGCGCACGTGGCGCCCTCCCTGGCGGCGCTAGCAGCAAGGAGGAGGAGGCGTTGTGCCAATATGAGCTTCGGATGGCCAAGATAGGGCTACAATGGGACCTAGCGCTGCTGGTGGCTTGGGAGAGCTGACCTCAATGTCAACTTCTACTTCACGTACAATAACAATATGTACCAGAGAAGGTCTGTGATACAAATGCCCTCCTTCACTCTGTTTTATCAGTTTCATCTCATCGTACAGTTGTGAACCTGTGATATCCACACTATGGGTTAGCTTGCATCCCATAATTATGTTATAAGATGATTAGTCATGTGTAATTATTTCTGCCATAGGAATCTCAAAATCGCAAGTTTTTATTTGTAGCTATGTTCAACTAAGTTATGGTGTTAGAATATTATTTTATTAGCCATCATGCGCTCTTGCTACTCCAGGACATAATGAGGCAAAGCCCAAACCGTCATATTGCACCCGTTCTTACTCATTTCTTGAATTGTTTTTTTGGCAAAGTTTTGTCTGCTTAAACAAAAAGCAATACTGGCAGCCCGCAATCGAAAACCCATAAGGTATGCTATCTAATCACAAGCAATCCCGTGGCGTTGCTATACACTGTGCAACTTCATCGGGAGCTTAGTTTACTACTCCCTATGTTCCTTAATATATGAAGTTTTGGTAGTTCAAATTAAACTACAAAAACGTCATACATTTAGGAATGGAGGGAGTATTATTTAATCTTTTGCTAGTATGAAAATTGTATTCAATATGCCAGGACTAGAAATCAAGTCAATCAGCTTTTGCAAGAAAGGGTTAATCTGCATATTCCCGGCTAACATCTGACGGAGTTTGGTCTGATACTCGCAAAACATAAATACCAGGTATGGGCAGTTACTATTTCTTTACGTTTTCAGTTTTTTATCAAACACCATGGCTAACGGACTTCATTTATTTTGTTTGAAGTGCTAGATGATGCGATGGTTGGGGCTAAAAGAATTGCAGTTCACCACAATCTTTGCCAAAAGGTTAGCTACATTCAAACTTACATGATAATTATATTTGTCGGATGATGCTTGGTTTGGTCTTGAAAATGTGACTTTGGATGTTACATTTATGAGTTGTCTACTTTTTGTAGCAGTAGTTCTATCATGGGTTCAATCAAACCGAACTTGCGCTACGACACATGTCCTGTGCATTTTCTTTTGTTGAGTTTAGCATTAGGTCCTGATCATCCAGATGCTGCAACAACTCTTATAAATGTGGCGATGATGTACCAGGATGCGAGCAATGTGAGTACTGCTCTTAGGTATCTTCATGAAGCACTTAAGAAGAATGAGTGCGTTTTAGGCCTAGGTCATATTCAAACAACATTTTGCTATCATGCTCTCGCCATTGCATTCAGCTGTATGGTTGCGTACAAGCGTTCACTTCAAGTAGAATGAAATAGGAGAAGATTGAAGAAGTGGGCAGTTAATCATGTCTTTGTTTTAGTTTTTCTTTTTCATTTAGGGGTATCCTTTACCCCTATGTAATTAAGTAACTTTGTACATTCCTCCCTTTTCCTCCTTCTATTAATGAAAATTACATGGTAGGGGGTTCCCATACTGTTTGCCCATCTTTTTTTGAAGAAACATCACTGAAAAGTCTTATTTTTTATTTCATTTTAATTATACTTGTAGAAGTACCATGCAAGCGAAGCAAAAGACAATATTCCTGACATTTTATAGGAATTTCTCAAGAGCATCAAGTAGATCTTAGTTTATAACAGATAATCCCTCTATATCACTAAACGCTCTTATATTTCTTTAAGAATGAGGTAATTATTAGTGATCTCTTTGTATACATTGTCAAATTACATTGTAAGTGGAGTGGATTTCAATTTTTTCTATACATGTGAAATTTTAGTAGCAAGTTATGGTGGGCTTCCACATTTATAGGTGCAATCATGAAAGAAAAAAGCCCGTGGCAACGCACGGGCGTTCTACTAGTTTAGAATAACATAGGGGTCAAGATCAGGAGCGAAGATATGCTTACACCTTGGCGGGGTGAGATCTACAACATCATGAGATGACGACACAATCTTATTGTTGTTGTCATCGTAAGCCAGCGTGTACTTGTTCAAATACAACTCTTCTATAAGTTTGGAGGCCACATGCCGCATCTCTATGACACATTTGTTGAAGTCTTTCTCTTCAAAGATCAACTCATCATCCTTGAACTCTGGTCATCCGGTAGCTATTTCTTCCGGGTCAAGTTCTGATTGCCACGCCTTGGCCCGGCCTAGAGCAACAATGGCTCCGGCTTGGGCGGCTGATAATTTAACCTCCTCCATTTGAGCTGGCACCATTGAGAGATGATCCAACACAGTCTTGATTTGAGTTAGAGGTTTTCTGCCACCTGACAAAGCTACAAGGTTGCGCCGTGTTGCAGCATACAACTGCTCAGTCAATGAATAAGCCGCCTTCAATTTGAGCAGCGTGTTTTGACCAAGACTGGCGCTTCTAGGGCATGTTCAATTCTTTGCACAATTCACTAGGCGGGTTAAAGATTATATATTATGAGTCACTAGGCGGGTTAAATAAATATCAAAATAGATAATGAGTTACATGATAAGCTTACCAAAGATGGCGGCTGACAATTGACAAATATGTTGCTTCAAGCCGGCTAACTCTTCGGTTATTGGTTTAAGTTTAGCCTCGACATCTTCGGCTTCTCTTTCAAGTGCAGCCTTGTCAGTTTCCCAGACAGTTCTTTCAGCATCAAAACCCGCCTTCATTTTCTCAATTTCTTCTAGTGAAATTTTCAGCCTTGACTCGGCCTTGGATGTTTCAGCTTGTTGCAGCTCTATATTTTCTTGAAGTCGCTAAGCTACAACTCTTCCACGTTCAATGACTCCTAAAATACAATATGGAGGCAATGGTTATAATACAAGGAGCAAGTTCTTGTGATACAGTTAATCAAGTCCCAAGCACATTGTAAGCAATATACTTGGCACTTGGGGGCTAATGTAGGTCATTTTCAATCTCTATTAAGACCCGACTCATCTTCTCAAAGTTAGGCCAGCTCTTGGGGGCTACATATTTGCTTCTTTAAGGTCATTAATATCCCGCTCATCTTATCAAAGTTAAGCCAGCCCTTGGGGGCTACATATTTGGTTCTTTAAGGCCATTAAGACCCGGTTCATTTTATCAAAGTTAAGCCGGCCCTTGGGGGCTACATATTTGGTTCTTTAAGGTCTTTAAGACCCGACTTATTTTATTAAACTTAAGCCGGCCCTTGGAGGCTACACTCTGGAAAATTTCACAAGTCTAAAACATACTCAATAATTTTCCTATACTCTAGACTTGGAGGCTAGTATGGACATAAGTATATGCACAAAGCTAGAGAGGGGTTGGATATTTTCATACCTCATATTTCTCCTGTATTAACTGGACTAACCCTGCCTCCATGTCCCGACCTATGTGAAGACGGCTTAAATAGCCCGCGTACACATCACCTGCACTGAAGGAGGAATAGCTCCCCAGGTCCAGTTTTGCCTTGCCTTTCTCCAAGGAAGGTGATTCTTCTTTGGTACTATGCTTGGTTTACCCAGTTGAGGCTCCTAGCGCTTTATAAGCTATACCAGTGTCAACAACATCATCAAAATTCTTCTCAGGAGAGATCTCTTTAGTTGGCTTCGCGGGAGTTGGCGACTTAGGACTTGGCGGGTCATGGCTGGTAGCTGGGTTAATCTCAGTATTCATTGCCTCAAAGACGGCAGTATCATCTTGCGGTGGCGGGTCATTGGTAAGGTCTTCATGGTTTTCGATTGAAGCCTCAGGGGCCTCTCACACCCGCCTCTCCGGCTCAGCAGTTTTGGGGTCCTTTGAAGAGCCACCCACCTTTTGTTTCTTACTCGCCTTTGCTACGCCTCTGTGACAAGAATATAAGAATCCATGAGTATATCGCTATAAGTCCTTTATGAATGAAGGAAAATACTTACCCATGGGCAATCATGAAAGCAGGCATTTGACTTCCAGTAGAGTCACCGGATGACGGAGCTGTCCCCTGATAATTTGAGTCGGAAGGATTAACAGGTTGACGAATGAGACCAACCTTTGGAAGGGAAAGAGTCGGGTTATGAGACACCTCGTTTTGACGCTTGCGAGGGGCAGGTGTGTTGGGTAAGCCGGATACAAGAACTTGAGCACCGTCACTCTGGGTCATACGCCTTGACTCGTGCTACTGTTTCTTCAAAAGAAAGTTGGGGTCCAAATGAACAAGATGGTGTGAAAATCTTACTTTTCGGATGACCCACCTTGTTTTCTTTCTTGGCAAAGATTCTTAGTCAGAGGAGATAGTAGTTACCTCTGCTTTATGAGCCTGGCTTGTCTCCGCGTCATCCTGAGAGGAATCAACATCAATAAGTTGCATAAAGAGAAGGCCAAGAAAGTTCTACCTCCGACTTGTCCAGCTGGAAAAGCTCTTGTGCTGTTTGTTTACTGCGACGACCCATGCCACGAGATTTTATTCCCCTAGCCATCTTGGCTGGAGCGGCGGCGGCAGGCAGTTTCTTTTTACAAAATGAAGAGTTGACCTGTTTAAATATGAGCAATAAGGTTAGGCAGTATGATGTACAAGTGATAGTTAAATGAGATGAAGGCTTGTTCAGAGTACTTACAGGAGGAGCCGAGTTAATGGCGCAGAAAGGATTCAGACCCACTTGACTGTAGGTATCCAAAGACTCCCCAAGCAGCGTCTTAACAGAATCATTGATTTCTTTATCGGTCATGCGTGCTTGGGTGTAACGTTGAGGGTCCTTGGTTTCATCATTGTATTCACACATTAAACCGGGGCACCGGCTTAGTGGTAATATCCTCCAGGCGACCTAGCAGTGGACCAGATCGACTCAAGTTAAGCCATTGGCAATCAAGGCCCTTATTTTTGAGAAAGTAGAGGCAAAAGCAGTGCGCTCTGCGGCAGTAAACCGGCTTGGAAGCTGGTCGGTGGTGTTGAGCCGGAAAGGATGGAAACCCGACAAGGGGTTCTCTCCATAATAAAACCAGGTATAATTCTAGCCTGAGGGAATACTAGGCAGGGCGGCTGAATGAAAAGTTACATCTCTTTGTCTTTGGATGGAAACACCTCTAAGTTCAAGACTGGGCCCATCTCACATCTCAGCTTGGTGATTGATATAAAAATAGCCTCTGAACAGATCAACAGAGGGTTCTTCTCCAAGGTACATTTCGCAGAACACTTGAAAGTTGCATATGTTGGAAACAGAGTTGGGACCAATATCTTCTGGATGAATATTATAGAAATGCAAAATGTCTTAGAAGAATTTTGAGCCGCGTGGTGAGAAACCACAAAGTAGATGGTTCATGAAAATCACAACTTCACCCTCTTTGGGATGAGGGGGAAACTGAGAGCCTGGAACACGCCCATGGATGACCTCCTTGGCGGTAAAACCCCCACGGTCACATAATCATTGAGCGAGTCTTCTGTGACTCTAGAGGCAATCTAGTCACAAGAGGTGGGTGCTTTAGTCATGATGGGCCGGAATAACAAGTTGAGACCAAAGAATAAAGATGTGGCGGGTTAAAAATACTATGGTAAGCCGCCCAAATGATTATACGATGATTCATCAATAATGAGCTAGTTACAGTTTGACGGCACATGTTATGATGAACCATTAAAGGAGTTATGAGCCGCCTTAGCCATGGAGTGGAGTAATTACCAGATTATGAGAGCATGACAGGTTAAGTTATGAAAGTATGAGTCGGCCATATGTTGGCGGGTTAAATAAATCTTTGGGATTCTTGGCAGATCACCAATTAATTATTAAGTAGCCCTAACAAAGGGCAGGTCAACTACTTTCAGATCCAAGTTGATGCAAATTTTGCTAAGTGCTAGACAAACAAGTTTCGCGGGATGCAGTTGTGTCCACGGATGTACAACAACTCAAAAAAGAAGAACTATTTCTAAACCGAAAGCACAACAGAGAAGAACTAGCAAGCTACGTATTGGTTTAGAAAGGAAGAAGATTTATCCAAGATACAAGATAGAGGCTAAAAACAACTGCCGCCCTATTCGTATATAGTTTTTGGATTGAACTATGTTCGATAAGCAAGAGATGGATGAATTTGGATAAACTGGTCGAACTACAACGAACTCTACGAACTAGGACATCCTAATGTGGATCTGGACGAGGTAAAGAGCATTACCTGATGATTTGGGTGAAGAGCGGATGGGCGGTGTCGGTGCAACAAACCCTGGGTCCGTTGCCCAGACTGTGCATAGGCACGAGAACAAGATCACAACACTAAGGTCAAACTGAAGCACAAGGGGTCAGTTCTTCGAAGGACCAACGTGCAGCACAAGAGGACCAAGACTAACCAGAGAAGCAAGATATCGCTAAGGGAAAAACCTCCCTTGCCGGGCAGGCAAGCCTGGCAAGGTTGGGGTTACCCTCGAACGCAAGCCTTCGGGTCATCCTGACAGGCCTGCCAGGGCTTACAAAGGCAGAACCACTCCACGGCACCACCTCATCACAACACACGTCGTCGATCAGTGCGGTGTCAAGCTCCAAAGTGACTAAGTGGCTGCTATTCCCGACATGGCAGCCACTTCCTACAGAAAATACCTCCAAGAGACACCCGTCCTTAGACGTGTCAAGCAAGCAGGCGCGAAGCAGGCAAAACTGTGATGTGACGTTGAGTGGCGCATTTAATGCGGTCTGTCAGCCTGTAGAGTTAGGTATGATAGCACTGTTTTTGCTATCTAATCAGTGCAGAATGACTGATTTGCCACTATGGTGACCGCTTAATCTATAAAAGGAGGCCCATGGCTATCGTAGAGGGGGTTGTCAGTGGGTTGGCTAATCCAACCCTCACGCACTCATATGCGTGTAGCCATTCTCGCCCCGAGGCCACCCTGCCGGGCAAGCATGTTGCGCTCACCACCATTTTTCCACCATCAATCCACCAAAGCAGGAGTGGAGTTTTACGCCTTGTAGCGGCCCGAACCTGGGTAAAGACTGCCCACGTGATCTCTGTCGTGCTGTTATACGCTCTTCTGCTCTTTGTGCAACGTTCCATCCCCCCGCTGAACCAGAAAGGGACTCTTGGTCCCATAGGTGGTTGTGGTTTCCCACGACATCTTTGGCGCGCCAGGTAGGGGGATCACTTGCTCAAACCTAAAAGCATGAGCAGCAAGTCATCTTCATCACCATTTTCATCATCGACGGCTCCATCGACTATGGCGCCCAAGAAGAAACCCGGTGCCGCATGTGACGCCCTCGATTCAATTGTACACTAATCATACACGCAAATGTGTACGATCAAGATCAAGGACTCACGGGAAGATATCACAACACAACTCTAGACACAAATTAAAATAATACAAGCTTTATATTACAAGCTAGGGGCCTCGAGGGTTCGAATACATAAGCTCGAATACACAAGAGTCAACGGAAGCAACAATATCTGAGTACAACCATGAGTTAAACAAGTTTGCCTTAAGAAGGCTAGCACAAAAACAACATCGATCGAAAAGGCAAGGCCTCCTGCCTGCGAGCCTCCTAACTACTCCAAGTCGTCAGCGTCTGTCACGTAGTAGTAGGCACCCTCGGGGTAGGAGTAGTCTTCAGTGGTGTCGTGTGGCTCCTGGGATCCGTCATCTGGTCGCAACAATCGGGTATGGGGGGAAAGAGGTAGCAAAGCAGACGTGAGTACTCATCCAAAGTACTCGCAAGACTTACATCAGATATAAACTAAGTATGCATATGTATCAAAGGAAATGGGTTGTATCTGTGGACTAAACTACAGAATGCCAGAAGAGAAGGGGAAAGCCTAGCCTATCGAAGACTAGCATCTTCAAGCACCTTGCAGCATATAGAAGAGTACAGATCAACATAATGTAAAGTAGGTAGTGTTATCAACCTCGGCCAGAGATCCTGTGTTGACTCCCTGCGAGAAAGCAATCCCAGAGCCATACTATACATTTCTCATATCCATTCCTCATCTCAAGTATCCAGTTCTAGTTGTATCGATCGGGATACAACTCCAAGTGTCCGTTACCATTGGACAGGCTATCAATACATGTTTTCTTCCTTGCAGGGGTGCACCACATTTCCCAACACGCTCGATCCCCTTTGTCCAGACACACTTTTCTGGGTCATGCTCGGCCTCGGAAGATCAACACGTCGCAACTCTACCTAGGCACAACAGAGAGGTCAGCACACCGGTCTAAATCCTATGGCGCAGGGGTCTGGGCCCATCGCCCTTTGCACACCTGCACGTTGCGTATGCGGCTAGCGAGCAAACCTAGCCTCCCTTATACAAGAGCAGGCGTTCCGGTCCAACCTGGCGCGCGCCGCTCAGTCGCTGACGTCACGAAGACTTCGGCTGATACCACGACGTTGAGTGCCCATAACTGTTTCCGCGTAGTTGGTTAGTTCCTATAGGCTAGTGGCCAGACTCAGATCAAATACCCAGATTGTAGTGGATTAGGAGCAAGCGGTAACGAGCAGAGACTCACGATCGATGTGACCCTGTCGCCCCGTCTCGAGTACTTTCCAGGTCAACCCGACTCCACATCACTCGCTATTAAGCTCGCGTGGGTACCCCTCAGGGCCGATCCGTCTTTAGTAACATGGTTCAGTGTAAAGTCATAGTAACCATACTAACCATAGTAACTGTGTGTCTGACACCAAGGGGAAAACCCGAGGAATCACCCCCAGTGAATTCCACTCGATGTTATCATCAAGGTGAACGTAAGAGGATCCACCCTTGAGGTTCACACTTGAGGGGTTGCACGACAGAGCCGTAACGGAAGTGGTTAAGGAGGAAATCACCCTCGATGACCTCGACCGTATAGCTACACTATAGAGATCTCATCAGGAGTAACTCTACAGAGTCGTACAACTAGGGGGGATGATGTGCGGTGTCGGGGCCTGGACGTCGACCGTAAGAGGTTCCACCCTCGACACTCGATGGTAACTCTGCAGAGTCATACAACTAGGGGGATGATGTGCGGTGTCGGGGCCTGGACGTCGATCACGTTGATCGAGTCATCGAACATAAAGTGAGGCAACTGGGACAAGGTGGGGGTCACTGATGGATCACTAACCAACCTATACTAAGCAGTTTAGGATAAGCAGGTAACAAAAACAGGCTATGCATTAGAGTAGGATCATACAGAAAGAAGTAGCAGTTCTAATGCAAGCATGAGAGGGAAAGAAATGGGTGATATCGAAATGCTCGAGGGGGGTTTGCTTGCATGGTTGCTCTGGCAAGGAGGGGTCGTCGTCAACGTAGTCGATCACAGGGGCGGCATCGGTCTCGGGGTCTACCGGAGAGAAGAGGGGGAAGAAACAATAAATATAAAGCAAGCATAGCATCACAAAGCATAACATGGCAATATGCTGTGCTGGGGGTGACCTAACGTATGGCTACACGATAAAGGTGAAGGGGGAATTCAACCGGGAATAATTTCCCGGTTCCGGACCTATGTCAAACAAATGACCGGAGGGGGAATGTTCCATTCTTAGGTAGTTAGAGGCATCTGACAGGTAAACGGACCACGTAGTCAGATTCATTAGATTTTTCTCAGCAACTTTCATGTATAAAGTTTTTCCATCTGAGCTACGCTTTATTTTCTGTGATTTTCTAAAGTTTTAATAGTTTTCTGAAATTATTTAAATTAACAGAATTACCAGAAAAGGGACATGACTTCAGCATGACGTGTGGGTGACGTCAGCAGTCAACACAGGTCGGCTGACCCGGTCAAACCTGACCCATGGGTCCAGCGGGACCCACATGTCAGCCTCTGTTAGCTTAACAGTGGATTAAACAAATCTAACTAAGCAAATTAGGGGTGTGGGCCCCAAAATGTCAGTGAGTGTTTAGGCTAGTATAGTTACTTGTTTTTATAAAAACGTTTATTAAACTAATTATCAGAGTGGGGGCCCACATGTCTGTGACAGAAGCCGGCCCAGTCACCGTTGAAGGGGGGCAACTTGGCCCACCAGTCAGTGGCCCAGGCGGTGCCACGCGGGTGCCACGTCGGTGATGTCACCGGAATCACGCCGGCGACCATTCCCGCGGCAGTAGTTCGCCGGAGTTTCTTGGATTTCCCGCACAGTGCACCATTCCACACGTTTTCGGTGGCGTTCGAATGAGTAGATCATCCCACGTCGATCTAGAGTGATCCCAGGTGCGGGGGTGGCTGGAGTGGAGCTCAACGATGACCGCAGGAGGCGCTGGAATATGGGCATCTCCGAAAACCATGCTACGGGCTGCGTTCTAGCTAACAAACGGCGCTAGCGGGCTCTACGGACCTCCAGCAACTCGATGAAGGCCATGGCTTGGCTCGGAGATGGACGGGGTGAGCGCAACGAGCTCGCGGACATGGCCGCATGCGGCAATGGCGACGGAGGCACCACAAGCCATCTACGGTGCATGAGGAGGAACCAGAGGAAGGAGGAGGGTGCGGAGGCTTACGACATGGCACACGGAGGCCCTCGGGTGAACAGGAGTGCAGAGGGGAGGCACAATCGATCGCGGCAGACGGCGGCGACCGAGGTTGGGGAAAAGCTTGACCCGACCACTATAGGGTACTCCAGCTCGTCATGAAGCGTGGGGTCGACGAGGACGACGTAGAGGGAGCTCGAGGACTCGGTGACTCGGCGAATGGTGGTCGGGGCCACGCCTACGGTGAGGCTTCGGCGGCGACCTTGCTCGGGCAAGGGGTGAGCAGAGAGAGAGCGGCCGAGATGGAGTAGGGAGTGGGTGGAGGTGGGGGGGATATCTAGGGGGGGGGCTCGGTGGAGGCCTTATCCACCTAGTAGCGCTGCCGGCGAGCTGGCTCGGCGGCGGCGGTGGGTGCGCCTCGGTCGCTTGAAAAAATAATGGGGGGAGAAGGAGGAGGCCGTGGTGGGCTGGGCTCTAGGCACTATGCACTTAGGCCAGTGCACAATGGCCTTTTCTATTTTCTTTTTACAGAAAAATGCTATGCATTATTTGAGCTGCCAAAAGGAGTTCTGTAAAATGTGGGACTTGGCCAAATAAATACATTACAATATTTGGCACCTGCCACAAAAAGTTTGGGAGGAGTTTGATTTGTTTTGGATTTTTCACAAAAGAAAAGGGCATTTTAATAGGTTGTTTTGGCTCTGTTAAAAGCATTAGGCCCATTTAGAGTTGATGATGATGTTGTGTTCCTTAACAACAAATAGTTTTGGATTATTTGATAAAAGATGAACATTTTTCCAACAAGTTTTGATCAACTTCATTTTGCACTTTGACTTTGAATTGAATTCAGAGAAGGAATTTGAAAAGAGATATTATCCCAACATGATTATCATTGCAAATCTCTGTAGCTTAGCATCATCATGATGGATTATTGTAGCATGACACTAGGGGTGTTACACCGCAGCTCACCCATCCACATCGAAGGCTCCGCCACCCGTGGCTGCCAACGCCGCGGGGAATGCGAAGTTGCGCGAGGATGTGGGCACTGCGGGGGACGCGGTCGGCGTAGGCTGTGTTGTCAGCACCTCCCCCGCGGCCGAAGAAGGAGCGGGAGGCACCGGAGGAGAGCAGCATCCCAACGGTCATGCTCCACGAGGTACGAATGAGTGGGTTATTTTGTCTATGCCTCTTCCCCTTGCCGAAGGGCACATCCACAGTGGTGGCACCCGGTCTGGGGTGAATCGCCACCCTCCGGCCGCCCCCGCCACGGGCGCAACCACAGGGCACGCACCTCCCGCGGAGTGGGTTGACCCAACCACTGTGCCCAATGGAGCCACTGGCCCTCAAGCGCTTTCACCGCGTCACCATACCATCCAAGTGGCTGGTTCGCAACAGCGAGGGCGCGACGCAGTCGCCACCGGCACCGTCCGAAGCCGGGCGACGATATGATCTACATCATCATCACTAATGCCAAAGCACCACTATGGAGGCCATGGTGCGGGCCAGGTACTGTTGAGGTTCCCATCGGCGGACGATCAGATGGATGAATGGAGATCCACCGTTCAGAGTCTGATTGGCTTCACCGAGGTTGGGGGCTCACAGGGAGCTGGCCCGCTACGGCCTCCCCAGGCGACGACAACGGCTCACGCTACTGGCCATACACAAGGGGCCACCCCCACTGTGTAGTCCCCTCCACATCAATCAGCATGGGAGCCACAAAATCAAGAACCCAATGATGTCTCAATGGCCTCTTCCGACCGTCGAGCACGTCCAGGCCAACGCCGAGCCCCGGTGGCAGGTAGAAGGGAGATGTGCACGTCGTTGTCGAGCGGCACCACGACGAATGCCGCCGAACCAATGGGTGCGATGGCCCCGATGTCGACGAGCCTGCGCTGGAGGCTGGTGGGTGCCTGCCTTTCGAGGTTAGGTGCCCTGCCTTTACTCGTGAGCTACGGCAAGTCCATTGGCCATCCGCTTGCACGTTCAAGCCATAGATACCCGAGAAATAGGATGGAAGGCTGAGCTCGCAGAGTTCTTGAGCATCTACACCATCGCTGTTCAAGCTGCTGGGGGAAGAGATGAGAAGGTGTTTGCCAAGTACTTCCCTTTCGCACTCAAGTCAAATGTGAGGTCTTGGCTGATGCACCTGCCAGAGAACTCCATTTCGTCAAGGGCTAACCAGTGCCATGAGTTCATTGGTGCCCGGAGAACTCCATTTTGTCATGGGCTGACCTGTGCCATGAGTTCATTGCCGCCTTCATGGGTGGCCATCAAGAACCAGGATGGCCCAGCGAATTGCATCTTCTCCAACAGAAAGAAGGAGAGACTCTGCACAAGTATTTGTAAAGATTCAACAGAGTCCATAGGAATATCCCAAATATCCACCGGTGGCTATGATAGCTGCCTTCCAATCCAATATGTGCAACCACAGGATACGTTCCAAGATGAATGTGCGGTTGCCCAAGACTGTGAAGGAGCTTTACACCTTGGTGGACAAATGCGCTCGGGTGGAGTAGGGAAGGTTTTTCCCTGGAGAGGAAGATTGCGTCGACATCAAGTCAGAGGATGACGATGAATCCACCAGTCAAAAGAAGAAGAACAAGAAGCGCAACAAGAGGCGCAAGGATAAGGCAGTGATGACCGTTGAAGGATCGAGCATGCTTAGTACCGGCAAGAAGGCTAAGGCCGAAGCCCCCGGCAAGGAAGTTGCCGTGTGCGTTGACTGCCGGGAGGCTGTAGCTGTCGAGAGGGCTGGGAAAGGGGATGGGCCGTACTGAAAGATTAGTCGGACCAAAGGCCACGATCTCCAAGAGTGTCATCAGGTTAAGCAGCTCGTCAAGAGGTAGAGGGCTGAATATGAGAAGCGTGATAAGGAAAAAGGTCAGAATGGCACTGGCGGGAAGAGCCAAGGCGGTGAAGCAAATCGCCCCGACAAGGCTTTTCGGAACCAAGGAAAACCCACCAGGGGCCGAGAGAAGGAAGGTTGCAATGATGAGAGTGATGGAGGGGATGAAGAGGAAAACAACGAGCAGGAATTCCAGAAAGCCACTGACACCCTGTGCATTGATGGGGGTGCATCTTTGCACTCCTCTCACCACCAACTTAAAAAGGTGGGCGCGTGAGGTGAATGATGTGGAGCCAGTGGCAGAGTCTTGGAAGCCCCTCAAATGGTCACGCACGCCCATCATCTTTGGCAAAGAGGACCATCCTAACAGCACCACCGTAGTAGGGTGTTTGTCGCCGTTGGTCTCTCCAACAATTCGCAATCTCAAAGTCACAAAGATGTTGGTTGACGGTGGGGCCAGGTTGAATCTGATTTCCCCAAAGGTTATTATCAAGCTTCAGGTAGCGGAGGAAGAGCTAAAGGACACGGGCACGTTTGAAGGAGTCAATCCCGGCAGTAGTCATCCTAAGGGGAATTTCACATTGCCAGTGATAATTGGGGGAGAATTGAACTACCAGACTGAGAAGGTTGTGTTTCATGTGGTCGATCTTCCCCTTCCGTACAATGGGATCCTTGGATACCCAGCTCTGGTAGAATTCATGGAGGCATCCCACTATGCCAACAATACTTTGAAGATGCCAGGGATGGTAAGAGTCATTTCCATTCTGTCAGATGAGAAAGACACAATCGTTTGCGTGGATAAGATCTACCGGGACGCTGTTGCGGCAGAGGTCATGGCAGCAGCAGTTCCCACCAAGGTGAACAAAGGGAAGAAGAAGAATAGTAGGGACACCAGCAAGGAATCCGGGAAGCATACCTCTTCGGAGTTCGCTGAGTCTGTTGATGACTTGCCGGGAGTTCCAACAGCAAGAGATCCAAGGTTGCTGCACCACATGTGAAGAAGGTCCCCGTAGGGCTGGCTGGCGTTGATGGTACCTTCACTATCAGCGCCATCCTTGATGACAAATAGGAAAGCATGCTCGTTTCCTTCCTGCGGGTGAATATTAATGTGTTTGCCTGGCAACCATCTGATATCCCTGGTGTTCCCAGGGAGGTAATCAAGCACCACCTTGTTGTCTGCCCACATGCCCAACTTGTCAAGCAGAAGGTTCGAAAGCAGGCCTTGGAGAGGTAGCAGTTCATTGCCGAAGAGATTAAGAAGCTTGAGGCAGCTGGTCTGGTCAAAGGAGTACTGCATCCGACATGGTTAGCAAACCTGATGGTCGTATGCAAGGCTAACGAAAAATGGAGGCTTTGCATAGATTTCATAGATCTCAACAAGGCTTGCCCGAAGGACCCATTTCCCTTGCCGCGCATAGACTAGATTGTGGACTCCACTTCAGGTTGTGATTTGCTCTCCTTTCTGGATGCATACTCTGGGTGGCATGAGATCTTCAGGTCCAAGGAAGACGAAGAGAATACCTCGTTCATCACCCCATGTGGTACATACTGCTTTGTGCGCATGCCTTTCGGGTTAAAGTGTGTTGGGTCTACTTTTGCAAGAGCAGTCCAGATTGGTTTTGAACCATAGTTGCACAAAAACATTGAGGCTATATATGGATGATACTGTGGTCAAGACCAAGGACGGATCAACCCTCATCCAGGATTTGGAGCAGGCATTTGCTAATCTGTGTAAGATCAACTTGAAGCTAAATCTGGAGATGTGTGTGTTTGGCGTTCCCTCCGACAAGCTACTTGGGTTCTTCGTGTCCCATCGTGGGATCGAAGCCAACCCCGACAAGATCAAGGCTATTGAGCAGATTCAAGCACACAAGACAGTCAAAGATGTGAGGCATCAGACAGGGTGCATTGCCGCACTTAGCAAATTCATCTCCAAGTCTATCGAGCGTGCCCTACTTTGGTTGCCCCAAACCACAAGAGCTATTGCTACTATATTTAGCGGCAAGTGAGCAAAGCCCGGGAGGACCGGATGAGGATCAGGACAAAGAAGAGCACAACAACAAGGGCAACCACAAGGACGTGGCAAGGAAGAAAGTGGTGCAACGCCCAGTATACTTCGTTAGTTCCCTGTTATAGGGGGCTAGATCGAGGTACTCTAGTGTGCAAAAGTTGATTTTTGGCCTCATCATGGCCTCAAGGAAAACTGCGCCACTACTTCCAAGCCCATGAGATTACGGTTGTCACCCGCTTTCCGCTGCAAAGGATACTCCGAAACCCTGAGGCTACCGATAGAATCGTGGAGTGGGCTTTGGAGTTATCCAGCTTTGGCCTGAAATTTGAGAGCGCATCAACAATTCAAAGCAGGGAATTGGCAGATTTTATTGAAGAGTGGCCGCCAACCCCTGATGAAGAAGTACTGGAAACAGTTACCCCCGGCAAGGAAGCGCCCCAAGAATACATTATGTATTTCGATGGTGCATTCTCCCTACAAGGTGTAGGGGCTGGCGTGCTTCTCGTTTCTCTCACTAGGGAGCAATTGAAGTACGTCGTCTAGATGCATTTTCCCTGGGAGGAGGCAACCAACAATATAACAGAGTATGAAGGGCTCCTTGTCGGGCCTAGGATTGCCACAGAATTGGGAATCAAGAAGCTGATCATTCGAGGAGATTCACAACTTGTGGTGAAACAAGTCAACAAGGATTACCAAAGTCCATTGATGGAGGCATACGTTGAGCAAGTGAGAAGATTGGAGGAGCGCTTTGACGGATTGCTAACAGAGCACATCCCCCATGCAAAAAATAGCGTAGTTGATCATCTGTCAAAGTGTGTGATGCGCAAAAACATCCAATGGAACCAGGAACTTTTGTTCTCCAACAACAATGGCCCGAAATAGGAGGAAGTTGGACTCTGGTAAGCCTCTCCCAGGGCTCCTGGTAGGGACCCTTCCAGAAACAACTCCCCATCGATTGTCGGGCTGCACTCTCCTGCTGGGCCACTGGTCCCCGTGGTCGAGGAACACGCTCCCGCAGATGAGGAGGTGCCGCTAGTCCTTGTTGATGAGCCCCAGGCTCCAACTTGGGCAAGGCAGATAGTCCATTTCCTCCAAACTAGAGAACTTCCCGATGAGCAAGAGGAAGCTGAAAGAGTAGCCCAGTGGGCCAATATGTATCAGTTTGTCAATGACACTCTATTCAGATGGAGGCCCAATGCTGTGAAATTGAAGTGCATCTGCTGGGAAGAAGGAAAGGAACTGTTGGCGGAAATACATAAAGGCATGTGCGGGTCCCAGATTAGATCAAGGGCATTACTTGGGAAAGCATTCCGACAATGATTCTATTGGCTCACGGCCCTCCAAGATGCGGTTGAGCTAGTCACCAAGTGTGAAGACTGCCAGTTCCATTCCAAAAACATCCATCTGCCTGCACAAGCACTTCAGACAATCCCTTTGTCATGACCATTTTCGGTCTGGGGGCTCGATATCCTCGGCCCTTTCCCCGGAGCTGCCAGGGGCTTTGAATTCTTGTTTGTTGCCATCGACAAGTTTACAAAGTGGCCAGAAGTATATGTCGTGGGAAAGGTGACTGCTCAGTCAACTATTAGGTTCTTGAAAGGATTGGTGTGCTGCTTCTCCCTAGTTTATGGGGCAGAAGCATTTATCCCCACGGAACTCATTTACTGGTCGCCTCGGGTGCTTGCCTATGATGAAGTAGCGCTATATCAGCACCTGTGTGACAACGCTGTGCTTCTCGAGGAGAACCGTCTCTGGGCTGCTACACGTGCTGCACGCTATTAGCAAGCCCTACGTCACTATCACAGCCGCAGGGTTCATGCCCTGTGTTTTGAGGAAGGCGACCTTGTCCTTAGGCGTGCTCAGCCCGCCAAGGGTACAAAAAAGTTGACGCCGAAGTGGGAAGGCCCTTACAGGGTAGTTCATCTTTTTCATGTATGGACATATTACATGCACGAGTCCTGACAAGGTTCATCTTTTTCATTAATATGCTGATCAAACAAGTACAAACCTTACATGACATAGACATGGATTCAAGAGATTATATTATTTGAACTAAAATTTGGCAAGTGCCTACAGATTTAAGATTGAAAAAAGATAAGTGCTTTGTAAAATCCTCTCCCTATCACTCTTATCCCAAGTATTGCGGTGGGAAGAGAAGAGGGCAAAATGGGTGCATCGAGAAATGTCCCCCCAATCTCGTCAGGGCCTGCCAGGCGCAGCCTGACAAGATCGGGAGTGGCAAGGCTGCGAAGGAGGAGGACGGAGGGAGGACCTCGGTGGTCTCCTGGTCACCGCCTCCAGGGCTAGTCAGAAGCCCCATCACAAGCACCGGTAGGGAACACTGTTGGAACTCAGCTGGAAGATTGCTGGAGGAGGCGAAAGCGCTAGGAAGGCGATCCCTTCCCCAGCGACCGAGAAACTGGTGATGACGGTGTTGGGGAAGGGAGGGGAAAGACAGAGAGACAAGGCAGCATGCCGCTAGTACGAGACGAACACGTCGGTGCTATCGTACTCCGACCTAGCAGCCTGCCTCCCGCCTTCTCCGTCTTCCATGGCTTCATCTTCATCAACACCACTCCAGGGAAGCGCCAACATCTCGGTCCGACGCCTTCCCCGGAGAAGCAGCCAAGTCCTAAGATGGCCAGGGGACTTGGGGCACGCCGCTCCCCACCTTGGTGGGCAGGAAGGCGCACCTTCCTTCAACATCAGCCCTAGGTCCACCGGAAGGGGCGGTACTGGGATTACCAATGATCTCTAGTCGTGCATCCCGGAAGGGTGTCGAGGGCTCCAAGAACCTGGTCACCGGACCAACCAGCGGCAGCACCTCAAGGCAAGATGTCGCGTTACCTGACGGACGACCAAACGAGGCAGAGGAGACAAGCATTTCACCGCAATGGGAAAGCTTGATATCTCCCACACCACGGACGACTCGTCCATCGCGTGTTCTTCGGGCTTGGACCAGACTCACTCCCCAAGCATCAACACGAGCATTCGGTACCGTCAACCTCAAGCTACTACCTAGGGCCTGGCCCTGGGCTCTTCCCTTCAGCATAACCAGCAGAAGGCAGAGGATGGGGGAGAAGGGATGCGAGGATGAATGCCTCCGCTCCTCCCCCGCCCCTCCTTTTATAGGCGGGTCGGGGAGGAGAACCGATCCCTCAACAGGTAACCGCCGCCCTCCTCCTCCAATTCAAGAAGACCGGGCCCCTGCCTTGATGCTCTCCCGCACCAAGCGCCTCCGTTACCTACCCCGCGTGATGCATGCAACATACGTGGTTGAGGATAAGGGCATGGTGGGAAGAGTGAATTGGTAGTTACTCCTCCGTGCATTAAAGTCATTCGCGGGCCATTACAAGAGAGGCCCTAAGGGAGTCCTGGACTAAGGGGTCCTCGGGCGTCCAGCCTGTTAGCCATGGGTCGGACTGGTGGGCTGTGAAGATACGGAGACCAAAGACTGCACCCGTGTCCGGATGGGACTCTCCTCAGCGTGGGAGGCAAGCTTGGCGATCAAATATGTAGATTCCTTTCTATGTAACCGACCTTGTGTAACCCAAGATCCCTCTCGTGTCTATATAAACCGGAGGGCTAGGTCCGTAGATAGATGGAATCCCTATAATCATAGCTAGGTTAGACTCTTAGGGTTTAGCCATTACAATCTCGTGGTAGATCAACTCTTGTAATACTCATATTCATCAAGATAAATCAAGCATGACGTAGGGTATTACCTCCATAGAGAGGGCCCGAATGTCAGAGTAAATAACCATGGGTAGCCTAGCCGGCTCCCCCTGGCCCTTCTGAAAAAATTATGAGCCGATCCGGCCCTCAAGAACCCAAGACATGGGGCCGCCTTCCCCTTGCCGGCTGTCTCCCAGGCCGGCTATCGGAAGGCAACCCGACTTTAGCCCTCATGAAGAAAGCCGCGGGAGGGCCGGCTCCAAGAAGCCGGCCACAAGAAGGCCGACTCCGAGAAGCCGGCTCCCACAAAGCGGTCAAGATCGTACCCTCGAAGTCTGCATCCACATAACGGCGATGTGACGGGGCGTAGCTACAGTAAAGCCTGCCACCCCCGAATACCGGAGCACGCCTGACACAGTGCGCCGTACGGGTGGCCATGACCCGTCCGGCGTGGCACTGTTGCCACGTTGACCCTGATGTCATCCACGATGAGCTGCCAGCGTGGCCCACGGGCGGAGGGCCCCTTCGGGCAGAGAGACACCCGAAGGCGGCCAGACCTCCCCAGTCGGCCCAAGACAGAGCCGGCTCCCCACAACCGGCTTGCCACCTCCCTCGAAGGAGACGCCCCATTAAGGAGACAAGACGCGGTGAGGCTACAACGATCACCCGCCGGACGGCGGCACTGTAGCCACACCCACCTCGGCGAAGCCCTCGTCACCAGGATTGAGCAACAGTAACCAGCCACCGACAAGGCCCTGGACAGTGGGGCCTGCCTGTCGACCAAGGAGCCGGCAGCCGGCGGGACCCACTAGCCGGCGGGCCCTAGCAGCCGGCGCAGAAGTCGGCGAGTGTAGACACAGATGGCTGGGCCCCACGCCCAGCCGGATTACCATTGTATCCCCGGGGGGTAGGCCTATATAAACCCCCCGGGACACCCATGCAAAGGGTCGATCCCTGCTAGTCTTAGACACCACATAGGGAGGAGAAGAGAGCGAGCAGTGCCCTTCTTCCTCCTCTCGCCAAACAGCTCACGGAGCATCGTGTAGCTACTTGTTCATCTAGTGATCATGCGGAGACCCCGCAGAGCAGCAGTAGGGGTGTTATCTCCACGGAGAGCCCCGAAGCTGGGTAAGATTTGCCGGCGTGCATGTCTTCGCCTCATCCCGCTTCCAGGCACCGGCGACGTCTTATTGGCTCCCACAATGATAAGCCACCCGTTGGCATATGTCGCACCTACCACCCGACATTTGGCGCCCACCGTGGGGCCAGGTGCACCATCGTCCGGAGACCTGTTCTGGACGGGAACCCTCTTCCTCCCCCGCGAGCGTAGCCAGCCCAGCACGCCCGACGGTGCTTGCCACGACGCGCTGCAAGGCATCACCAATGTCTGTGCAGCGAGCGGCCTCGCCGATCTCCTCGACAAGACCCTCATCTCCGATGAGCTTGCCTCCGACGCGGGCACCGACCACCTCGTCAACCTCCTCGGCCAGCTCCACGTCTCCGGCGAGCCTGCCGTGGACTTGGAGTCGGTTGGCTCCACCGACCCGATGCCTATCGACTCCGACACGGCCTCACTCGACACTTTCCCCACCGACGTCACGATCTACAACGACCCGCTTCCCCGGGCCAATGGCGGCGACGCTGTCACCACCGAGGTGATGGTCATCGGCCACGGCGGCACTTCTGACGAGAGCGCCCGCGACGCCCTGCACACGGCGATCCACGACTTGTCCATCCCCCTCCCAGCCGATGCCGACGCTGAAGCACTGGAGGCTTGCCGCCTCGCCCTCCTCGCGGAATGCCGGAAGTTGGTTTCCATGAGACGCCTCGCTGAGGCCCACCGACGCGAAGCCGACCGTGCCGCCTTTGGCACGCCGCCCCCAGGCGGGCCCAGCCGGGCCGGCATTGTCAGACAGTGCGGCGCTATCGTCGCCGATACGCTAGGAGTCGACCGCCCAGTCTACGCCACTCCACTCGAGAACCTGCGCGCTGCCCAGGCGGCCGTAGACGAGCTAGACGGACTGGGGGCCGAAGAACTCCCCCACATGACCCGACGCATCCAGCAGCTAATCGATGCAGCCGCGCAGCGACACGAAGCCGACGCCCGCGCGGAAAGCCCTCCCCCGCGCCGAGATCACGGCGCGATGTCCCGGACGCCGACTATGGGTAAAACCCGCGCGCGGCGCGAGAAAGAGCCGGCTGCCAGCCGAAGCCGAACCCGAATCTCCATCGAGCGAGACGCAGAAGGCCACCCCCGGGCCGTGGAGTGGCGGGGCAACCCGCCTCCGCCTCGGCCCCGTGGAGAGAGATATCCCACCCCACCGCCTGTTGCGCATCCGACTCTCAGCGGCCGGCTAGGTCGCCATGAAGGAGTCGGCGAGAACGACGCCCGCCATCGGATCGACCGCCTGGCACGATCCCTGGCGCTGGGAAAAGAAGACGATGTCGGCCCGCCTTGCTTCGGCCCCCGCATCCGCGACGAGCCTTTCCCCAAAGGGTTCTCGCTCCCAAGAGACACGCCCAAGTACAACGGCTCTATGAAGCCGGAAGATTGGTTAATGGACTACTCCACGACGGTTAGCATAGCAAACGGCAACAGGCGCGTTGCCGTGAAGTACGTGCCCCTCATGCTGCAAGGCACGGCGCGGACCTAGCTCAACAGCCTCAAGCCATACAGCATCAACAGCTGGCTAGATTTCAGAGAAGCCTTCGTCCGCAACTTCACCAGCACCTACAAGCAGGCTCCCAAGCCCAGACAGCTCTCCTTGTGCGTACAAGGCCCCGCCGAGTCTACTCGCGACTACCTCACGCGTTGGGCCGAGCTCCGCAACTCTTGCGAAGGGGTGCACGAGGTGCAAGCCATAGAATACTTCACTGCCGGGTGCCGAGAAGGCACCCTCCTCAAGCACAAGCTCCTCTGCGACAAGCCGACTACCCTCGACGAGCTTCTGGTCATAGCGGACAAGTACGCCACCGCCGACTCCTCAATGAAGACCGAACTCCAGGTAGACGCGTTCGAGAAGGTACTCAACCCGGCGCCTAAGACGCCGGCTGGGGACTCCGGGCGACGCCCACACCAGAACGACCACAAGCGCAAGGGTCCCGTGCCGCCTTCCGCCAGTCGGCAGGTGGCCACAATCGAAGACGAGCGGCCCGAAGGGCGGCCCGCGCCCAAGAAACCCAAGGGCGGCAGGCCGGCTTGGTAGCTGGCCTTCTCCTACAAGCAAACTCTCGACGCCCCGTGCAAGTTCCACAGTGGCGCGAAGCCATCCAATCACACGACCCGGAAGTGCCACTGGCTCACCCGAATCTCCAAAGGCGAAGGGCTTGCGCCGCCTCCGCCTGCCGGTCCGCCGCCTCTGGCTCCGCGGCTGCCGACCGCTCGGCCCGCAGTCGGAGCCGTGCACGATGAGTTCCCCGACGAGCATGCCGCCTATGTCATCTTCACAAGCCAACCCGAAGACCGGCGCAGCAAACACCGAGAGCACCAAGAAGTCAGCATGATCACTGCCAACCCCGCCGAGCACATGCACTGGTCAGAAAAACCTATCAGCTGGAGCCGGGCCGACCACCCAGAGGTGACGCCGTCTCCCGGCTCTTATGCGTTGGTTTTGGATGCCACCCTTGCAACGGATAGACGTGCCGCCCATTTCTCCCGCGTGCTGATAGACGACGGGAGCAGCATCAACATCCTGTACCATGACACCCTGGAGAAGCTGAATGTCAAGATGAAGCAACTCATGCCTACTCGGACTGTGTTCCATGGCATCGTACCCGGCCTGTCCTGCGCCCCCATTGGCAAGATCAAGATTGATGTACTTTTTGGGGACAAGGAGCATTTTCGCCGGGAAGCGATCTGGTTTGAAGTGGTGGACCTGGAGAGCCCCTACCATGCATTGCTTGGCCGACCTGCCTTGGCCAGGTTCATGGCAGTTCCCCACTATGCATACCTCAAGATGAAGATGCCGAGCACCAAGGGCGTCATCACCATAGCCGGCGATTACAAGAAATCTTTCGAGTGCGCAGCAGCCAGCAGCCGGCTGGCCGAGTCCCTTGTGATTGCCGAAGAAAAGAAGATGTTGGACCGAGTCGTGGCCATGGCTGGCAAACAGTCGGCCTTGTCTCCCGATCCCAAGGAGCATGATGCTCAAGGATCTTTCCAGCCGGCCAAGGAGACGAAGAAGATACCTCTTGACCCCGAGCGCCCAGAGAGGTTTGCCGTCATCGGGGCAAACCTAAACAGCAGATAGGAAGGCGAGCTCGCCGATTTCCTCCGTTAGAATCGGGACATCTTCGCATGGTCCCCCAAGGACATGCCGGGTGTTCTGAAGGAATTCGCCGAGCACAAACTACACGTCCGAGAAGACGCAAAGCCAGTCAAACAACCCCTCCGCCTACTATCGGAGGAGAAAAGAAGGATTGTGGGAGAGGAGATAGCCCGGCTTCCGGCAGCTGGCTTCATTATGGAAGTTTTCTTTCCATAGTGGCTCGCCAACCCGGTCCTCGTGCTAAAGAAGAATAACAAGTGGCACATGTGCATAGACTACACGAGCCTCAACAAGGCCTGCCCCAAAGATCCCTACGCCCTGCCAAGGATTGATCAAGTGATAGACTCCACGGCCGGATGCGAGCTGTTGAGTTTCTTGGATGCTTATTCAGGGTACCACCAGATAAAGCTAGATCCGGCAGACCGCCTGAAGACCGCCTTCATCATGCCATTCGGAGCCTTTTGCCACCTGACTATGACTTTCGGCTTGAGAAATGCCGGTGCCACTTTTCAGCGTTGCATGCAGAAGTGCCTCCTCAAGCAGCTCGGCAGAAACGCCCACGTCTACGTAGACGACATTGTGGTGAAGATGGAGAAGCGCGGCACCTTGCTGGAAGACCTCAAGGAAACATTTGAGAACCTACGCCGGTTCCAAATCAAGCTCAACCCCGAGAAATGCGTGTTCGGAGTGCCAGCCGGCCAGCTCCTAGGCTTCCTGGTCTCCGAACGCGGCATTGAATGCAACCCAGTAAAGATCAAGGCCATTGAGAGAATGGCGATTCCCACCAAACTTCGAGACGTCCAGAAGTTCACCGGATGCTTGGCCTCCCTGAACTGCTTCATCAGCCGGCTCGGAGAGAAAGCTCTTCCCCTCTACCGCCTCATGAAGAAGACCAACCACTTCGAGTGGAATGACCAAGCCGACCAAGCTTTTCACGAGCTGAAGAAGATGCTGGCTACGCCGCCTGTCCTGGCGGCGCCGACTGAGAAAGAGCCCATGCTCCTCTACATTGCCGCAACCAGCCGGGTGGTCAGCACCGTCATCGTAGTCCAACGCCCAGAAGAGGGCCGAGCCCAGCCGGTCCAGAGGCCGGTGTACTATTTGAGCGAGGTGCTGTCTACTTCGAAGCAGAACTACCCGCACTACCAAAAGATGTGCTATGGCATGTACTTCGCCGCCAAGAAGCTGAAGCCCTACTTCCAAGAGCATCCCATCACGGTCGTATGCACCGCCCCGCTGGCCGAGATCATAGGCAGCCGGGATGCATCCAGCCGGGTGGCGAAATGGGCCATCGAGCTGGCCCCTTACATGATCTTCTACCAGCCTCGCACCGCCATCAAGTCCCAAGCATTGGCCGACTTCCTCGTCGACTGGGCCGACACCCAGTACCTACTGCCAGCTCCCGACTCCACTCATTGGCGCATGCACTTCGATGGGTCCAAGATGCGCACCGGCTTGGGAGCCCGCATCATCCTCACCTCTCCCAAAGGCGACAAGCTCAGATACACACTGCAAATTCACTTTGCCGCCTCCAACAACGTGGCCGAGTACGAGGTGCTCATACACGGGCTCCGGCTTGCCAAAGAACTCGGCATTCGCTGGATCCTATGTTATGGCGACTCGGACTTGGTGGTCCAGCAATCATCCGATGACTGGGACGCCAAGGACGCAAATATGGCAAGCTACCGCTTCCTTGTTCAGCAGATTAGTGGGTATTTTGAAGGATGCGAGTTCCTCCATGTACCGCGAGCGGACAACGAGCCAGCTGATGCCCTGGCTCGAATAGGCTCCACTCGGCAAGCAATACCAACCGGCGTCTCTCTACAATGCCTCCTCAAGCCGTCTATCAACCCGTCTCCAGAGTCTGATTCCATCTTCGTGCCGCCTGACCCCGATGCAGCCGGGTCCGGCTCGAAGAACCAAGCAGGTGACCCGGGGACTTCGATAGTCGGCCCGGGGACATCAGTAGGTGGCTCGGGGACTTCCGTAGTTACGCCCGACCCGAGGACTGCCACACCCGGCTCGGGGACTGCGGTAGTCGGCCAGGAGACTGCACCAACACAACAGGCGGCAGCCGACTCCAACATTTCACCACCCAGCCCGCCTGCCCTGGTCGCAGTAGCCGCATTGGCAATAGAAGAAGTCGCAGCTCCATCATGGGCTCAGTCCATCCTCAACTTCCTAATAAACCAAGATCTGCCGGCTGACGAAACAGAGGCAAGACAAGTCCAACACCGAGCCGGAGCGTACACAATCGTCAACAAAGAGCTCGTCAAGCGCAGTGTCACTGGAGTCCTCCAGCGATGCGTCGAGCAAGAGAAGGGCATTGCAATCCTCAAAGACATCCACCAAGGAGAATGCGGCCACCATGCGGCCTCAAGATCACTCATCGCCAAAGCCTTCCGCCATGGTTTCTTTTGGCCGACTGCTTTGGATGACGCCAAGGGGTTAGTTAAACATTGCAAAGGATGCCAACTCTTCAGCTTCAAGCAACACATGCCGGCTTCAGCACTCAAGACCATTCCCCTCACTTGGCCCTTCGCCGTTTGGGGACTGGACATGGTGGGCCCATTCAAGATGGCGCGCGGCAGCATGACACATCTGCTTGTCGCTGTGGACAAATTCACCAAATGGATTGAGGCGAAGCCGATCAAGAAGCTGAATGGGCCGACTGCCGTGACATTTATCGCAAATATAACAACTCGGTACGGCGTGCCACACAACATCATCACCGACAATGGCACGAATTTTGCCAAGGGAGCCTTGGCACGTTTCTGCGCAATGCAAGGCATCCGATTGGACTTAGCGTCCGTTGCCCACCCGCAGTCAAACGGCCAGGTCGAGCGAGCCAACGTCCTCATCCTTTCCGGCATCAAGCCCCGACTGGTCGTACCGCTGGAGCGTTCGGCCGGCTGTTGGCTCGATGAGCTGCTGGCCGTCCTCTGGAGTCTGTGCACTACCCCAAACAAGTCAACCGGCTTCACTCCTTTCTTCCTCGTGTATGGTGCCGAGGCGGTCATCCCAACTGACGTCGAGTTCGACTCGCCTCGGGTAACCATGTACACGGAAGCCGAGGCCAAGGAAGCATGAGAAGACGGCGTCAACCTACTGGAAGAAGGCCGACTATTAGCCCTCAGCCGGTCCGCCATCTATCAGCAGGGCCTGCGCCGCTACCACAGCCGGAAGGTCAAGCCAAGATGCTTCCAAGAGGGCGATCTTGTGCTCCGGCTGATCCAGCGAACAGCCGGCTAGCACAAGCTCTTAGCCCCTTGGGAGGGCCCCTTCGTCATCAGCAGAGCCTTAGGCAACGACTCCTACTACCTGATCGACGCGCAGAAGCCGAAGGCACGAAAGAGAGACGACTCCGGCAAGGAGTCGGAATGACCATGGAACGCCAACCTCCTCCGAAGGTTTTACAGTTGAAATGCAGTATGTATCACGCTAACTTTTGTACTAAGTACGAGACAATAGGCCCCCCGAGGAGAGCTCGGGGACTGCCATCTTTTAGCTATGAATGAAAAGTATCATGCTTATGACCTTGGCATTACATTCACTTTTTCTGTCCGGCACCGGGTTCGACTAGTCGGCCCGGGGACTGGCCGCCTGGAGTTATATTAGGAATCCTACCCGCAGTCAGACAAGTAGTGTGCCGGCTCCCAAGCCGTCTCTTGCCAAAAGTCGCAGATCGAAGAACCGGCTGTCCGGCTGGCAAGAGTTAAAGGCAGGAAAGGACGCCCACACGAAAAACGGCTAGGGGCTAACGGACTAATGTAACAAAAGCCGGGTTTTCTCCCACCACCGACCGACTACCAGAGTAGCCGGCCGGTCGGCTTCCATTCACCTCGCTTCAATCTAAGAAAGCTCGAGTATTTGCCTTCCCAAAAGGGGAAGGCGGCAAAGGAAACAACCTAAGGATAAAAAAGCATACATGAATGGAAACCAAACACGCACACAATAATATTTACATAAAAGACCTTCAAAAGGCCAGCATTCAACATAGTTCGAATACACCCCCAGTGGGTGGAACTGCGCAAGTTTAATAAAATTGTTCAAAAGGCAACAAGCAGGAAAAAACAAGGACGGCAGATTAAGCCAAGGGAGCGACTGGCGAGTCGGGCAGGTCGGTGGAGACGGCAGTGCCGGCTGGAGGAGTGGCCAGCTGGCGAACCTCGACATGATCACCGCCTCCCGCAGAGGGCGCGCTAGCACGCGCCTCGTTGCTGGAGGCACGATCAGGCTGAGGCTGGCTGGCCGCTTCACCGGTTGGCTCAACGTCTTTGCCTTCCTCTCCTTCATCGTCTTCGCCTTCATCGCTGGAGGCAATCTCCTCTGCCGAGTCTTCACCCGCTGCCGGGTCCAGCCCGAACCACTCCTCCGGCTGGGCAACGCCGTCGTCATTTATTTCAGGAGCGAAGACGCTGATGTCAGTGCACTCGGCGATCGTCGAAGCGCGCTGAGCGATAGCCGGCTGCACCTCCTCCATCTCTTCGTCGGCCTCCAGCCGCCAGGTGCGCAGCTGGTCCAGGTTCAGCCTCGGATACCAGGCTCGGACGAACTCCAGCGCCCGCCCAGCTCCAAGCCGGGCTGCCGATGCCTTCCAGGCCTCGAAGCGGGCAATCGCAACCTCCAGCCAGTCGGTAGTCCGACTCGGGGTGCGGGGAATCGTCTCGCTTGGCCAGAGGGCGGCCAACACCTGCGCCCCGGCGCGCTGGAGGCGGCGGAGCATACGGTGAGCTGGCTGCAGCCGGGCTTGGACCGCCAGGAGTTGCTCCTCAAGCGTCCGGCTCGCGTCCGGCGTGATTTCAGCCCCCGCCTGCCGGCGTGCCTCGCGATGGGCCTCGATGGTTTGGGTGGCGAAGACAGAGTAGCCGGGAAAATAGTCTGCACAGAGAACAGAAAGCAACACAAGTCAGAACACAAATCAGGGATCAAGGGGCAAGCAGGGAGTGAAGAAGGCGGCTTACCATTGACCAGATCCTCGATACGACTGAAGCCCTCGCTCAGTGCCTGCTTCGCTTCAGCCCAGCCCGCCGCTTCGGTCTCGAACTCGGCCTTCAGGGCGTCCTTGCTGTCCTGCGCCTTCTTCAGGGCCGCCTTGTGGCTCTCCTCCTGGTCGGCCAACTTCTTGGCCAGGCGGTCACGCTCCAGGACCAAGGCGTTGTACTCGGCTTCCTTGGCGCGAAGGGCGGCCTGGGCCCCGCTGAGCTGCCCCCTCAAGTCGGCATTGGCTCCTGCAAGCGTGAAGACAAAGGAAAAATTAATAAGGAAGAAGTCGTCAAGGAAGATCCGACCCGGCTGCTCAGCAGTCGGCCCGAATCTCGGGGACTACACCCAGTGGGTGCGCTGACGTGCCCCCACAGGAGATGAATGAAACAAAGCACGCACTCCGACTGCTGGTCAGGTCCTCGGTTCTCCGGCCCAGCTCCTGAGCCTAGGAGTTGAAGGCGGCAGCGCGGAGGTTATGATACTCCTGGAAGATTATACAGGAGGCAAGGATAAGTCAAGTTGTCAGGACCTAGTAAGTTCCAAGCCGCCTACGCAGCAGCCGACTCGGAACTCGGGGACTACACCCAGTGGGTGCGCTGACACGCCCCCACGGAAGAAATCAAAAGAGCAAAACAATCAAGGTCGGAAGACTCACCCGGATGATGGCCCGCGTCGTGAGGAACTCTTGGGTGTATCGCTGCAGCGAGGCGGCTTGGGCTTGCAGCCGGTTCCGGACCTCCTGGGCCACCGCGTTCAGCTCGCTCGTCCCCCCACTGGGAGTCCACTCGGACGTGCTAACGCTGGCCGCCTCCAGGGCCTCCGCCGTCTGGCTGGCGCCCGCAGCTCGATGCAGCTCCGGCGCCGAGGTGCCTCCCCCTGCGCGCCGATGCAATGTCAGCTGCACCTCGAGGCCGGCTCCTGCCTCCGGCTCGCCCCCGGCCGGCTGCTCTGGCGCCGCGGCTGATTGGCCACTTTGGCCTGCTCCAGTCGGCGCCATCTGCGGCGCCCCCTCCACGGAGACCATGTGGTCCTCCCTCCTCTCCATCACCGGCGGGTCTTGGTCGACCTCCTCCGATGGGGGCACGGGGATGTCAGGGGCCACGGCGCGGAGGGGAACGACGAGTAGCGGAGGCTGGTTGCGCGAGGCCTCCGCCTCCGTCTCCGCGGCTGCCGCCTCCGCCCGGGCCTTGGCTGCCGCATTGGCCTGCTCCTTCGCCGCCTGGGCGGTCCTTTGCTCCGCCGCCTCCCGCGCCTCCCGTGCGTTCCGCTCCGTGGCCTCCCAAAGGTCGGCACGGGGATCCACGCGACGGGAGCCTGAAGACCCTCCAGTCGGCCCGACTACGGAGCCGCCAGGACCCCGCTCAAGGGAAAGCGGTGCCCTGTCCAGCGAGTAAAGAAAGGTTTAGAAGAGCTTCGGTCAAAAAGGATAACAACAAAAAAATATATACAAGACATTCGACGACTTACGCCTAGATCGCCTGCGGTTATTTCACCGCCTTGCGGAAGCGGGCCGCCTTCGCGGCCGCCTCATCCCGCTTGGTCGCCACCGTGGAAGCCTTGGATTTCTTCGGCCGGCTGTCGAAGAAGGTCAACACGGCCCGGCGCTTCTGCGCGCCACCACGGGCAGCTGGCGCGGCAGACGGGCCCGTGCCTTGATGATCAAGCGCCGGCTGGCGGTGCGGGGCGGCTTCGACCTCGTCGTCGTCCGGCCAGTCCTCGAAGCCGGCCCCGAGCCCCGCGCCTCCGGCCTCGTCGCCTTCCCCCACGATGGCGTCTTCCATGGCGGCCGCGCCCAGGTCCGGATCGTCGGCGTCGTCCACCGCGCGGTCGGGGAGGAGCTGGCGCTCTACCCCTGCAGCCCCGGCTGTCGGCGGAAGAAGAGGGTTCTGCTAAAGGAAAACCAACTGATCAAGGGTCGGCTGTCATGAGGGCGGCTACAAAAAGGAAGAAAAGAAGAAAAACTTACGGCAGGCGGAGGGTTGGCGCGAGAATACGGCTCCTTGCCGTATCGCCAGTCCTCGGCGAGCTTGTAGTTGGAGATGTAGTTCACCATGTAAGACACCTCTGCATGAGGCATCTCCCTGGTGCTCAGCCGGCATGGGTGGAAGCGGCCGCTCATCTGGCAAATCATGTGAGGCCGGCCTTGGAGCGGAAGTACCCGACGCTCCACGAAGGCGGCCACCAAGTCGGCTCCAGTCAGGCCCTCCGACTGGATCATCACCCGGAGCTGGGAGACGGCTGCGTTCCCGGCCTGAGACAACGACCTGGCCCGGTAGCTCCACGAAGGTTGCCTCCCAGCCGGCGGGCCGACTACATAAGCCGGCAGGTTGACGTAGTCGCCTTGCGGGGCGACGTTCCCCACATAAAAGTAGGACTTCTGCCAGAGCTTCACCGACTGGATCAGCGGGATGGGCGGGAACGGATTATTCTCGCTCGCCCGCCTCATGGCAATGAAGGCTCCGCAGGGGGCGGGCACGCCCGCGACGACGGTGCCGAGCTTGCTCTGGAAGAATTCCCCCCAGAGCTCGAGCATGGGGAGAACCCCAAGAAAGCCCTCGCACAGGGTGACGAAAGCCGACAGCAGCATCACCGCGTTGGGCGTGAGGTGATGCGGCTGGAGGTGGTAGAATTCAAGGAAGGCTCAAAGGAATCCGCTCGCCGGGAGGCCGAAGCCGCGCAGGCAGTGCGAGCGGAAGATCACTCACTCGCCCTCCTCCGGTGCCAGCGAAATCTCCCTCGCCGGTGCTTGACGAACCTGCACAAAGTTCTCACCCGCCAGGCGTCGCGTCCGGCGGAGGAACTCGACGTGGTCCTCGTGGACGTTGGATCCATCCCACGAGCTTGACAGCGCCATGGAAGCGACGCGGTGAGGAGCAAGACGATGCGACAACGGAGACGCGCATGATCCCGCTACGGCGGACCAAAGGAACTGAGAGGTCCGACGGCGGAACGGCATGGCAAAGGATTGGTGTGGCGGCGGAAAGAAGAAGAAGGAAGGCGAGAAGGGGCAAAGCGAGGGAGAGCGTGCGAGCCTCTGCCGCTCCCCTCCCCCCTACTTATAGACCCGCGGGACAGAGCCGAGGAGGCGTGGCGTGGGGGAACATGGGGATCAACTGTGCCCACTCCCCCACGTCCCGCGATTATTGCGCCCTGATGGCGTAATAAAACCACCGCGGGAAGGCGAGCGATCCGCGTGGGCCGCAGAAGATCCGTGCTCGGGCTGAGGCCTAGGAGTCGCGGGCCCGGGCCTGCGGCGGCGTCCCGTCACGCGCGTGCACTGGCAGGATCTCCTTGCCACGTGGCCCGCGGGATGGCGTGCGGTCAGCTCGCAGGCCGACCCGCGTTCCCGCCAACGAGAAACGGGGCCTCTCGAAGACGACGCGCACAAGCATAGCCGGCCCCTCAGGATAGGAAGCTGACCGAGCTTTTCATCCTTTTGTCAGCCTCGAAGCTCGATCAGCTTCGGGGACTACTATCGGAGTAAATAACCATGGGTAGCCTAGCCGGCTCCCCCTGGCCCTTCTGAAAAAATTACGAGCCGATCCGGCCCTCAAGAACCCAAGACATGGGGCCGCCTTCCCCTTGCCGGCTGTCTCCCAGGCCGGCTATCGGAAGGCAACCCGACTTTAGCCCTCATGAAGAAAGCCGCGGGAGGGCCGGCTCCGAGAAGCCAGCCACAAGAAGGCCGACTCCGAGAAGCCGGCTCCCACAAAGCGGTCAAGATCGTACCCTCGAAGTCTGCATCCACATAACGGCGATGTGACGGGGTGTGGCTACAGTAAAGCCTGCCACCCCCGAATCCCGGAGCACGCCTGGCACAGTGCGCCGTACGGGTGGCCATGACCCGTCCGGCGCGGCACTGTTGCCATGTTGACCCTGATGTCATCCACGACGGGCTGCCAGCGCGGCCCACGGGCGGAGGGCCCCTTCGGGCAGAGAGACACCCGAAGGCGGCCAGGCCTCCCCTAGTCGGCCCAAGATAGAGCCGGCTCCCCACAACCGGCTTGCCACCTCCCTCGAAGGAGACGCCCCATTAAGGAGACAAGACGCGGTGAGGCTACAGCGATCACCCGCCGGACGGCGGCACTGTAGCCACGCCCACCTCGGCGAAGCCCTCGTCACCAGGATTGAGCAACAGTAACCAGCCACCGACAAGGCCCTGGACAGTGGGGCCTACCTATCGACCAAGGAGCCGGCAGCCGGCGGGACCCACCAGCCGGCGGGCCCCAGCAGCCGGCGCAGAAGCCGGCGAGTGTAGACACAGACGGCTGGGCCCCACGCCCAGCCGGATTACCATTGTATCCCCGGGGGGTAGGCCTATATAAACCCCCCGGGACACCCATGCAAAGGGTCGATCCCTGCTAGTCTTAGACACCACATAGGGAGGAGAAGAGAGCGAGTAGTGCCCTTCTTCCTCCTCTCGCCAAACAGCTCATGGAGCATCGTGTAGCTACTTGTTCATCTAGTGATCATGCGGAGACTCTGCAGAGCAGCAGTAGGGGTGTTATCTCCACGGAGAGCCCCGAATCTGGGTAAGATTCACCGGCGTGCATGTCTTCGCCTCATCCCGCTTCCAGGCACCGGCGATGTCTTATTGACTCCCACAATGATAAGCCACCCGTTGGCATATGTCGCACCTACTACCCGACACCGAACCTGGGTAAAACATTGTGTCCCCCGTCTCCTGTTAACATTGATCCTAGACGCATAGTTCGGGACCCCCCACCCGAGATCCGCTGGTTTTGACACCGATATTGGTGCTTTCATTGAGAGTTCCACTATGCCATCCCGGAAAGGTTTGATGGCTCCTTCAATCATCCACAATGATGCTATCATAGGGGAAGTCTTCCTCCCCCGACAAATCTTCGTGTTCGACGGCTTCGCACTATGGGCCAACTCGCTTGGCCATCTGGAGCAGATCGACAACTACGCCCCTGGCCGTAAGGTCAAATTCGGGAGCTTGAACTACATCGTGGATATCCGCGGAGACTTGATCTTTGACGGATTCGATTCCACGGCAATCGCTCCCCATCACCTTGATGAACATGACTTAGATCTGACATCGGGCCATACCCAGAAAATTGAACCTGTAACCTCTCTGACCTCAGATCCGGAGCAGGTCGCGCCATCCGAGGACATGAAGCTTAACCCCGCCACGGAAGCCGCAGACTCCACGGCGTTGGAGCCGCACACAGACCTAACCTCTGGTAATGCCTCACTATAGGAAAAGGCCTACTAGTGGCGCACCTGTTTTGCCTACTAATGGCGCACTACAGGTGCGCCACTAGTACCACGCCATTAGAATTTTTTACTAATGGCGCACCACTGGTGCGCCATTAGTATCTGGTATACTAATGGCGCACCATGCAGTGCGCCATTAGTATAGACCACGGTTCGCCATTAGTATGCCTCCCAGGGGGCCATATTTACCCATGTGCTTTGGCATACTAATGGCGCACTAGTGGATGATGCGCCATTAGGGTCCTTTTTGCAGTGCGCCATTAGTGTGCTGAGTGGTGCGCCACTAGTATGAATATTAGGGATTTTTTTTGATATTTGCATAGGTTACAAAACATTTTACTGCACATAATCTAGAGAGCACAACATATAAACAGCAGATTCATCGAATACAATAAAAGATTAGTCTCCGAATACAATTCATCATATTAGTCTCCAAATTCAAAAGACCGAACAAAGATAGAACATTACAAGTCTCGAGACCGCGAGTAGCGGGTTTGTCGGAAGTAATACTAATCCTAACAAGTCCTACTAATCATCATCATACAACTTCTACTCGTTATTAATAACAAGTCATACGATCATCATCTTGATAGTCATCGAACCAACCCTACTTAATTGTTCTTAGCACATGATCATCAGTATTAGGCATGACCTAAATACCCTATTTAAGGTAAACTAGCATAAAACAATATAGACCCTGACTCTCCATTATGGATAATGGAGATCATCCTGTCTCCAATTCTTGCGCTTCGCTTCCTTTTGCTTCCAAGAACCTCCTTACGACTGTCCATACAGTTTTCCATCCTTTGATTTGCATGTCTCCACTTCTTTTAGAAATCTGGTATGGACAATTGAGATTCGTAGGATGACCTGGCTGTATGTTCAAAACATTAAGGCTACCTTTCTGATACATCAAATGAGGCACACAATTCTCTGGGATTATCTGTTGAAAAACATAGTAATAACTTCATAATTAGCAATGATGTACTAGTTTTAGAAGTATGCAAAAGATGCATGAATGTCGTAATAGTAAAAAATCTTACCAGGGTATCTCCATGGTAGTTACCGTAGTTGAACACATGCACTAGTGGCACATATTGACCATAATGTTGAGGAGTTTGATTGTAGATATTGTAATTCTCCATGTCAGTACAAAATCCGACTGGATGATTTTTCTCCTTGTAAGTTGTTAATTCGGAGCCATCGGTGTAGTGGGTTTTGTCTACCATCTCCCGCACATTCTTTGAACAATGAAAATAAGCTGTCAATGGAAATAAGCTATCAACTATTTTGAAATAAACAATATAAATTAGCTAATAACTATGTTTGAGAAACTCACATAGCGGTAGAATTGGAGGCGTATCAACAAGGACCCAAATGTCCATATTGTCTTACTCGATTTTAGGATCACCAAGATCCATGGTGACAAGCATACCCTCATCAAAACCATACATCTTGCAAAATACTTCCCAATTTTTGCAACCAAAATGGGTTACGCTCCCAGAATTATATAGATTTACTTCAAAATCCACATCGTGATGAGTCCTTAGGTGAATTTTCATTGTTTCAGAAATTTCATGGTCTTCAAAATCCATCCTCTCCAAGACATAGCATCTTGCATGGCATGGGGGGATAAGCTATACTCGAATTGTAAAAGATGAAAATTACACGTTGAAATAGTTAAAGTCATGCTTAATTATGAAAATAACACTTGTCGTCGTTGTGTATCATTTCAACTTCGAAGGTCTCCTCGAGCTTAATGCTGAAGCGCCGATCATCATCCAGGTGAGGCATGTCGCACAGACCTCGATCATCGTGGCACCAGCCGCACTCCCCCGGGAGACTTTCGTCGTCCGATGATGACATACCCTACGTTCATAATTCAAAACTACATCATCTCTTGCGTTGGGTCCAATAAGATAATCCACAGTTGGTGAAAACACGCCCTTCGAACTTTTTTGAGCTATTGGTGAATGGAGATGGTCTAAGATTTTCATTAGTAAGAAGTGAAGTGGTAAATTTGAGAGCAAATGGTTAGGATGAGTGGTTCCTCTTTCCTGTTTAGCTTTATAATAGAATATTGTTAGTCACGCACACTTGTGCATTTTCAGCCAGGCCCCGTGGAGTTGGCCTAAAAACATTTCTTTCTTTAAGCCTGCTACATCCATCTCAAGTATTTATGGTCCAGGGTTAGCAGGGACATCCAAATAGAATATGTGGTATGGGCTTTTTTAGTAGGTCATCCTACCAGATTAGGGTTTATTGATGACGAGCAACTGACATTAGTAATAACTATGAGTTGATATCACACTTCTATATGTATACCACAAGAGGCAGTTGATCCTACTTAATTAAGTACTAAGATACCCCGGCCCATGCATTAGTCGCAAGTACCCCATATGTCCTATTTTTAGCAAAGTCATGCTAAAATTCACGAAAAATTTCAGCATGACCTTTGCTGAAACTAGGACATATGGAGTACCCGATTTTGCTGGAACGGAAGTTAATCGACATTCCGGCAAACTCAAGGGCCTCTCAGGGTACCTGCAAAATCATCACGACACGATGGTCGGAGACAAAACCCAGCAAACTAGCACCACAATGTGCCTCTACTTTCATATGGATGAAAAGTCCACAGACCATATGGTCCTCTGCTTTCATATGGACAAAAATCAGCTCAACTTATGTGAGCTTCCATTCCAGATCTAATAGGTCACCCAACAAAAAATCATCAATAGTTTTGCAAGTCTGTACCTTCAAGAATGAACATATAGCAATATCTGTTGTCCCCACATAACATACAGAAATCAAAATCAGCTCAACTTAGATGAAAATTGCCTTTGCTGCATGGAATAGAACATAACGTAAGGACCCTAATTTGTATACAGTATTAGTGTGATGTATTCCAATGTTGGAGAACAAATTATGCTATTATATGTTGACTATGAGCAAACTACCTATTGAAGCAAAGGCAAATATCTCTGAAGTCTGAACTAAAGCACGGTTTCCTTGCTAATGATCCACAATCCCACACTACTGAATGGGTTTTTGGAGAACCAAAACAGACATCACAGGAGAGAAGTCCCAGTGGACAGGTCAGAATGCATAAAAACCTGATTGCATACATTAGCGTAGATGTGATTTTGGTACAGATACACTACTGCAGGTTGCATACATTCAGTCATTCTATAATTTATTTTAGTCTACTCCTAAAATTCAGCACTAGCAGATCTTCAACACTCCTAAAATACATACATTAGGGCAGATGTGAATAAGAACTCTGTCTAGCATGGCCACTGACCTGTGGATGGCATCTAGACAACACACACACACACACAGTACATCACACACACATACAGTTTACTTATCATCTTTTCTTAAACTTAACAAGGTTCATGATTCAGAAATTCCAATGGTTCAGAACTTAAATGATTCAGAACTTAAATGATTCAGAACATGATTTAGTTACAAGGTTTAGAACTTAAATGTTGTCTCCGACTTAAATCCAGTAAAAAGGGAGAGCAAAAACCTTTTGCTGCTGCTGGAGGAGAATGGAGAAGGCCGGTTGTTTGGTTGCAGAACGTGACCAAATCTCCAGGCCCGTTGCAGCAGCAACTTCAATTTTCCAGTCTTACTCAAATTTTTAGTCAAACATTACAGTTTGGATCCTCACCTTTGCTGGGTGGCGAAAGCGGGGATGGTTTCTCCTGACGACGGGGGAAAGTAGAGAGATTTTGCTGGCTCGAGGGAGGTGCACCGGAGAGCGAGGTGGATGAGGATGGCGGCGAGCCGAGGCAGGCAGCGGCGCTGGAACCCTAGCTCAGGGAGGAAACGCATGATTCGGGGCGGCGACGGTAGTGGCTTGCGGTCCAATGGAGGGTGGTGGATGGTTGGGAGGAGGGGGAGGGGGGCGGCGCTGGTGGATGGTTGGTTGGGGGCGACGGCGGCGGTGGTGGATGCTTGGGAGCGGCGGCGGCGGTGGATGCTCGGGGGTGGCGGCGGGCTAGGGATTTGATCTGGCACGGGGGCGAGGGGGAAAGGCATAGCAATGGCGCACCTCCAAGGGGTGCGCCATAAGTACATCCATAGCAATGGCGCACCACCGAGGAGTGCGCCATAAGTAACTTTTTTTTATTGACAACAATGGCGCACCCTCTCCTGGTGCGCCATTAGTAACTTTTTTTTATTGATAACAATGGCGCACCTCATTTGTGAATTGGTAAAACATTTATGAATGTGAAAAAATATTAACAAATTCAATACTTTTTGTGAGTTAGAAATTCAATACCAGAATAAACACATAAATAAATATTCATGAGTTCAAAAATATAATTGTTACTTATGGCGCACCTAGGTTGTCGGCGGCGGCGGTGGAGCGGGGGAGGGTGCGGTGGGTCATCATCG